>NC_086283.1:70857579-70892579 GCF_021018805.1 Prinia subflava | reverse complement strand
TGTCGAGACAGAAGGCAGCAGCCCGCCTCAAACCACACACCACCCTCGCTCCTCCGAGCCAGCCGGGCGATCCGGGAGCCTTCCCTTCCGAGCAATCCCAAAACATAAGGTAAGGGTAAGGACCGGGGGTACTGTACCTTTTCGGTGCATGTATCTGGGCAGCTAGAGGACAACTAGCTGATGTAGTGTTCCATTTAGTAATCCATTTTAGGGGATCTCTCTGGAAAACTGGACCCACTCTTTCCTTTGCAATCCTTTGTCATTACTACATGTGTGCTTCCCCGGGGATGGTATATTTAATATTTCTACTTTCTGAATTGCAAACGCAATTTGTTCATTTCCAGTGATGGACGAAGAGGGGAGTGATCAGAGAGAAGAATAAAAAAAATAAAAAAAAAAAAAAAAGAAAAAAGAAAAAAGAAAAAAGAAAAAAGAAGAAAAAAAAAAAGCGTTAGCAACTCCTCTCCAGACCCAAATTCCACTACGGTTCCACTCCAGTAAGTCCCCTTCAGTCGAGCCTCGGGACGCAAGTCATGTCGGGGTCTCCTGGTCCCTCTCTACCAAAAGTGATCCCGGTGTGACGGCTGCTTCAGGAAAACTCCGAGGCTGGAGGCACAAGCTGTGCCACGGCAGGAAAGTGTAGTCGCTGCTCGCCTCGAGCTGCCGGGCATTGGACTGTGCGCGGCGAGTACGTGGGAGCCGCTGCCTCTCTCTCCCCCTCTCCCCGTCTCCCGCCGCTCTCCCGCCGCTGCCGCTCCGTCTCCCGCCGCCCCCCGCTCTCCCCGCTACGCGGCTCCGTCGGCGGAGGAGGAGACAAAGCCCGGACTGGAGCGCGGCGGGCGGGCGGACGGGCGGGCGCGCCCCGCTCCCCGCCCCGCCCCGCCCCTCCCACCGCCACGGGCGGGGCACGCGCTCTGCCGCGCCGCCCCGCGGGGCGGGCCCGGGCCGGGCGAGAGGGGCCCCGGCGGGCGGGGGGCGCGGCCGCTCGGCGCTCCGGGGCTGGGTGTCGGCGGCGCTGCTGCCAGCGACACGTCGGGGCCGCTGCAGACCGTCACCGGGCTTACGTCGAGCAGGTGCCTGCGGAGGGGACTCACGTCCGCCGCCCTCGCCCGTCCCCTCGGAGCTGTCGCTACCTCCAACCATCACGGTCGTTCCGCGCCGGCAGTGCGCGGAGAAGCGGCGAGGGGCGGGGAGACGCCCGCGGCAGCGGCGAGAGCACGGTGCGGGACAGGGGCAGCCGGCCTCGGTCCCCGGAGGACTCGCCGCCTCTCCGCGGGATCCGGGGCTGCTGCTGAGCGCGGGGCGGCAGCGAAGCCCCGCGCACGGGGCCGGGGCGGACCGTACCCCCCTGGACGCGTCCCCTGTGGGGGAGCGGGGACGGAGCCCGCAGCTGGCGGCTGGCCGTCCGCTTGTCGCCTATTCCCCCATCCCAGCGTCTCAGTCCCGCCCCGGTGGTCGCTGGCTGCGCTAATCCCTGTCTCGGATCCGATCCAGCCGGGAGCAGGAGCAAGCGGCGCTAATACATTAATCCCCCTCTCCCCATCGCCGCGCCGAAGCCCCCCGCCGCTGCCGCCGCCGGTAATCCCCCCGGCCCGGCCGCGGGGCGGTGCGGGGACTGCGCCGGGCACCGCTTCCCACCAGCCGCGCAGGCAGACCCCGTCGGGGTGCTCGGCCCTAGCCCCGGGCGTCCTGCCGAGGGCCCGAGCCGCTGGCCCCTGAATCCGGCCCTTCCCGCTCTCGCCGGCCCCGTCTCCTCCTGCTGACCTCCTAGAGCAGCAGGGCTGGGACGGACGGGCTGCGGGAGCGGGCTACGCTGTAAACCCTGCAAAATAGCTCAAAGTCGGTGAGGTGAAAATCCACGTGCTCGTTTCTTCGACGGCGGCATGCAATTCCTCATGAGTTTTAACAGTGATTTCTACCCTCTAGATCTCACCGGAGTTAAGGCTGCAAGGAGAGCCTCTAGTTTCAGCGCGAAGGTGTCTTGTTTCCAGGGGATTCATTTACATGTGTAATTCCTTGAACATGATTTATATATTTTTTTCCCTAACCAGATAAGTGAAAGGACTGAGTGCAACTAGGAGAATTGCTGTCAGGTCATGAAGTGTGGCATTAAAATTAAAATAATTACTTGTTTATGACATCTGGCTTTTTCTGCCTTTTATTTTCAGATAATGAAAGGACTCCAAAACATTGGTTTTGGTTCTGTATTTGATTTGGGTTCTAAAATTAACCACACATCCATTCAGTTTTTAGTTGTTAGATTACAAGGGAAGACATTCATCGGTATCAAGGAAAATTTTCTTCTTTCCTTTTTGACAGTTTAAACCGAATGTGTACTTAGGGTAATTTTATGACCAAAGGAACCAATATCTAATATATATTTTCTTTCTTTCTTTCCCTGAAAATCTAAACCAGAAGTGAGTTCTGCACCAAACAGAGTAATTGCTGGAGACAGATAAATTTTAGTGAAACAAACTTCTCCTAGATCTGAAAGCAGTTAGAGAAACTCAACTGGTACAAATAACTTCTGGGTACCCAAGTGTGCATCAGGGGGGTAAACCAGATGAATGTACCTTGATTTGCCAAGACTCCTAACCCCATTTTCACAAAGAGGCCCTTGATCATTTCAGGGTACTTCTTCCTCTGTCAGAAAATGAAAACAGAGACTGAACATAGTCAGGATTTGTGAGGAATACCCACTTCACAATAGCTAAGTCTGACATTTGATCATTATATTATATTCAATTACTACATACGTTTTGAGGTGTTCAAAACTGCCACCAACTTTGTTGTGGGTTTGAACTGGAAGCAGATATAGGTTTGGTCTTGACTGTGTGCTTCAGATACTTAACAAATATTTTTGCAATACTGAATGGTTTATTTTACCATTGCATTTCTTTGTTAATCAAAAATGGCTCTTTGACAGAGTATTTTCCCCTCCTATATTTAGGCTTTTGAAAAATAAAGACCAGATTTTTATACAATGAAAGTTCTGGAAAAAGCAACACTAAAAAAATCCTGTTTTCCAGATATTGGTACTAGCTAAGGCATCAGTTACTAGAAGTTTTATATTCTGGGTTTTTTTACAAAATTGTTTTTCATTCATCTTTTATTTTCCCCCTGTCTTAAGTTTCCAAGCCTTTGCTGCCTAATTCATGCACTGTAGCTCTTTTTCATTTAGCCCTCTGCCAAAACGACACCCAGCTCTTCTGTCCTTCATTACCTCTTGTTTTGCTCTACAAACTCTGAAGTGCCTTCATTGCTTGAAAACTCACCCTAATTTTTACCTGACTCCCTGTTCCCTTTTTCACTCAGTACTCAATCCGATGAACTGTTCTCCTCATGTTTTCTCTCCCACCAAGCTTTTTAGTCTATTTTTGTGGAACTTTAATGTCAATCTCAATTCCTCATGCTGTCAGATTTTTGAGAACAGACACAACCTTACTTGTTTTGCCTGGACTAGTTAACAATTGTGGGCTACTCACATGGGCTTAGGGAAGGGAATTATTACCCTTATTGATGGGAAAAGGCATATTTTATTTCACTGTCTGCTTTCTGGCAGCAGTAGAGTGCGGTGGGTTTTCCAGTCAGGAATTCTTGGTGAGGTCTCCATGGAGCTGTGCATTTTAAAATCGTGATCTGAACAATTCACACAGGCTATAGGGAACTTCTTCAACTCCTTCCAACCCCTCTTTTCCAAGTAGGTCTTTCCCAAAAATTTGACTTTTGTTTGTGTGAAAATGTTAGCTCTACTCCTCCTTCCTTCCATGTGAAATATATGAGACACCTTATCTGTATGGGGGAAGGGCATTTGTGTGTCGTTCCCTGGCAGCAGCTGCCTCTTTCAGTTGGGATGTGCCAAGTTCCATGCTAATTTGTGTGCTGAGCCCCACTTTGTTTAATACATATTTTCTACTGTACTGTCTTCCCAGAGCCGTGTGCTTGTAGGAACAGCATCCTGTTAGGTACGGCTTTCAGGAGCTGGGATACTGCAGAGGTGCAAGTAACGAGCTCATATTCATTGAGTGTGAGCTCATCCCTATTCATTACCTTCATACATCAGAACATTCAACACATATGCAATATATACAACATTCCCTGATTCCAGTTGTTACTGTTAGATTCAGTTCAGCTTGTTCTTGCCACTATTTCAGAAGTTCAAAATGCAGGAGAGTTTTACATTGTTAAGAAACAACATGAATGGCAAAGCTGAGGGCTTTGACAGCTGTCTGGGAAACACTAGGGAGTTTTGCCCCAAGGAGGGTACGAGATAGTTTTAATGTCCATGAGGCACTTAAAGGCTGTAATCTTACAAGGGCTTGTACTCCTTTTTCCTATTCCCTGCCTGGGCATCGGAGGAGATGCTTTTACCCATGGAGATATATTTCACCACAAATAAAAATAAAATGTTGAGTGCAGGCACATCTTAATATAAAATAAGTGTTGACTTCTTTAATCTTACAGCAATACTGAAATCTCATCAAACTGCAAATATGATTTGTGTCAAGACAAGATTATTTGAATGCCTGGCAAAGTAATTACTCCTACACAGAGAAAAATAAGATCTTTCTTTTAACCACTTCATGGAAATTCATCAAACTCAGCTCTGAAAATGTGGTTGAAAATGGGGAGATTTTTTTATTAGCTTGTAACTGTACTTAGTGCAGCTAAAGTAAACAAGACTTATAAAAATCAGCACAGACCCAATTTTCAGCCTCTTAGTGTAAAGTGGCAATAGGTCTTTTGCCCATTTAACTCCTGCAGAGTCAGGCTCATAGTTTAAAGGTCTGAATGCTAGACATTTTACAGCTCTTTCTGAACATGTAAAATGAGATTAAGAATAATTAGTTTCCTCTGTGGACATGATTTTTAATGGTTGGTGAATCCTTGCAAAATTTTTCCTGTAAATAGGGACCTTACTAAAAATGCCACATATTTAGGTTGCTGGATGGATTTGCTTTTCTTAATCACTTTCTTCAGACATCTTCCAAGTGGATACTCAGATGACTATAGGTTGACATGGGATGCTCAACAAGGAGCACCTAGAGTATTCAAAGTTCAGCAAAGTAGTTTGTAATATTCACTGGAGGTGCCAGTGAAGGTTTTGCCTCTGCTGGGAACCCAGAGTATCTCTGTGCCAATTCTGTGCAGGTTGGTCTTTACAACTATGGAGGATTTTGAAAGGCAAACAAGGCTGCAGAGCAGATGTTTTATGCAGGAGGCTGCCCTGGTCAGCCCCCGCTGTACTGTGCCAGAAAAATCAGCAGAAATTCATGTTGTGCTGTGAGCAACATTCGCATGTCACTGTGTCATCTAGTTCCCAGAAGAGGAGAGTGTTACATGATGGTGAAATAAGCAGAGAAAACTATGGATAGCGGCTGGACCATATGGTGAAGGGAGTGGCTCCCCATTAAAAAAAACAGAGAAAATAACTGAGCATGTAAGATCAATATGGGAAAGTGATGTAGAATTTAACAGTTGTTAAAACCAAAAGAAATTTGCAGTGATTCATTATCAAATTACTCTAAACACACATGGGCCAAATCCTCCTGTTTAACATAATCTTATTAATGGTAGTGCATCCGTAATGCTTTCACCTGCTAATGATCTGTTTTGTAAAATTTCACTAGGAAAGTATTTTATGGTAATTTTTAACTAGCTTGGAGAGCTCCACAACAGGAATATAACTGATCTGTTGTATTCCATAGGCACTTAAGTTCAAGTCACTAGAAAAATTATTTGCTATTGAACTCTATTGGATTTTCCATAAAGGGAAACTTAATTTCTTCACACATTGGATGTTGATGATCTCACATTAGTCTCTTGTAGTTAGAGTCTCTGAGAGGAAAATTAATCAGAAACTATAGAGAGAGCATCTGAAGAGAGTTTTCAAGGTTTCTTTCTCCTCAGTTTTGCCATGGGGGAAGACAGCATGCTCCTCAGTTACTTCATGGTGATTTAATTTCACGTACTGTGCTCTATATTTTTAGTTCACTCTTTCAGAAAATCCACACCCCCAGCTATTCCAACATTGTTCTTAGGTATTACACCCTTTTTTGAGGACAGTGAGGAACTGAACAGAATAAAATATTTCTCTCAGCTGCTGTTTCTCTCTGTGTGGTTAAGGTATGATGCTAACTACTGAGTTGTCTGGAGAGTAAGTAAAGAAGTCTCTCTCTTTGAAAGACTCTCTGAAAACTTGTAGAACGTATTTGGATTGAAAAGTTATGTTAAATTCATAGTTTACTTTAGGTAAAACCGCAGGTAAATTCTCATCAGGATGCCTTAAAATAAGACTTGATCAAGAACTTAAGGAAAACAGTGAAGAAAGAGATTTTTTTTTGGTTTTGCTTACGTTCTTGCAGTGGGTAAATGGGTTCAAAGTGAAACACTGCAGAAGGTCTCCCAAAAAACAATGAATGTTTCATATCTGCGTGGGGTAACTAAGTGTAAAATCATCACAATTGAAAAGACAGCAGTGAAAAAAAGTAAATATTATATTAAAAGTGTTTTAAGTACAATTACAGCACCAATCTGACAGCAAACCCAATTTTGAATTTAAAAAAAGTAGTTAGTTTAATAAATCAAAATCATTACTTTCCTTGTCCCTTCAGCGGAACTGAGCCCTTAGGAACACTCAGTAAATGGAATTGCCAGACAATTCAATATTACCAAATAGAAACCATTAACTGTTAAAATTAACTGGGATTTTTTCAGTATTGGAAAAAGAGAGGCTTTATTCCATCTTCCTACCCAACAAAAACACACACACAATTCATAACATTAACTCTTATCCAGCTGACTTTTTCCTTTTTCCCTTCTTTTTTTTTATCCCTCAAATTGATGACAGTGGGTAGAAGAAAGGGTTTGCAACTGTCAAACTAAAAAGAGGAAGGATAAAGACAGAGGAGGAAAGAGGAGCTAGGATAAATTGGAAGAGTCTGAATGATAGCTCCAGCTGAAAACTTTTGTGAGTGTGCAGTGGGCAAGAAGGAGGGAAACCAGAGAGGAGTGATGGAGGAAGGAGATACATAGAAAGAGGACCAAAGAGAATGGAAAGCAAATAATCTCTGTGCAGCAAAAAATTACCAAGACAAAATAAAACAACGAAAGAAGGATGGGATTGGTTAGACCTTGACCATTTGGCAGCTGATTGAAAATTATCTTTTTAGTCAGGTTTTATCCTTCAGTTCTGAAAGATTACTGAATTAAAAAAAAAATCAAGAAATGAGAGACCGAGTAGCTCTAAGTTTACACTTGCTTTTAAACAATATGAATATCTTTACATACTAAAGGAGGAATTGATATCAAGTGTATTATGGCCTGCTAAGATACAGAAGAGTGACTGAAAATGTGTTGAAAAACACGACACAGTCTTTGGGAAGAAGCTGTGTCCTGCTTTTGGCAAAGCAGTTTTCATCAGTGTCACTCACCTCCTAACACAACCTGGTGAACTATTTGGACCCAATTCCGTGTGGAAAAAGTGACACAGGATAACCAGGAAATAACAGTGTAACAGTGCTCCAGGACAAGGGATCAATCTACAAAGGCAGCAGCTTGACAGTCATCATCTCGGATGGGTGGGCTGGATGGAGTTTGGCTCCTCTTGGCTCACAGCTGTGAGCAAGGTGAAATCAGCAGGTGAAAAGAAACATGACTCTCACATCTTCCCTGTGCACCTTCCCTCACCAAGTCTGACTTAATGTCCCTGGTCTCTCACAGAGAAGAGCAGAAATTTATTTGTCACAAATGGAAAACATTGGATGAGCCAAAAGTTTGTAGCACAGTGTGGTTTTTATGAGTTGCAGTGGGGAGTTGATGGGGTCTCCTGGGTGATTTCTGAGAATGATGTCTAGCAAATATATTATTCAGAAAAAAGAGCAGAAATAGATATTTTCCTTTGTATACTTGTCTGTAATTCATTTTCCTAAGAGGAAAATGGATCAGATGGTATTTCTAGCTCTAGTTCCCTTAACTGGTGTAGAAAGGGCTCTCTTTTGGCTTTTTCCTGTATTACATTAGGTGGGGGAAAGTAATAATAAAGAATTTTGGAGACACTCTGCCAGTGGTACTTGTATTCAAAAGGGTTTGACTCAGTAAGAAGTTGCACTGAAGCTCATGCAGGTAGGTGAGGAGTTAGATGTTTCTTACTGTGTGCAAGTGTAATAGCCTCTGGCTGATCTGATGAGGATGATGAGAGGTGCAACCCCTCCCTTCCTCTCTCCTTCTAGCCTTGTGGTAGTCTGGAGTTTCCTGATGATTGTTAGAGCTGAAAAGCATTTGCTAATGAAGCCTACACTATTAAGAGGTGTCTTGGTTTGAAAGACAGATATCTGCTAGGAAGGGGCAGGACCTCCCTAGAGATGGAGAATTCAAATCCCCTCCCTCCAAATTATTCCAATTAAAAGGAAAATTAAAGGAGCTTTCAGGCAGAGGTATGGGGGTAGGAATAACAGTTCTTTACTAGTATATATGACAAAACGACAAACAAACAACAACTACAGCATCAATAATAAACAGAACCAAGAACCTTGAGGGCTTTCTTTTACAAAAGCCCAAAGCAGTTTGATCTGGGTGCCCCTGCAGGGCTCCGAGAGGCCGAACTGGAAGGAAGGAAAAGTCCCGGGCTGGTGGATGAGATGAGGAGCTCTGCGCTGGCAGCTGGAACAGCAGGGGTGTCCCGGCAGGGCTGGGCAGGGCAGGGCTACAGAGTAGCAGGAGAGCCTCAAAGCTCCGAAGAAGCAGCGGCGGTGGGGGGAGAGGCTGGAGAAAGCGAGCTCGGGATTCCTGGGTACACAGCAGATGACGATAGATTTCCCAGGACGAGGCAGAGGCAGAGGGCAGCCTGACCGTCTTCCTCGGCGCTGAGAGCAAGGGTGCCTCCCCCTCCCCCAGATCTGTCTTTTTTGTCTTTCCCAAAGCTCATCCTCTCTCCCCTCTGAGGGACACTCCCAGGGACTCAAAAACAATAGGTGTAGCTTCGTGCTGCTATATCCCTCAAGCACTCTTTTTGTTCTGACTACGTAGTCATTAAGGCTTCTTGGAAACTTATGGGAAAAAATTCTGTGAGAAGAAAAAAAAAACCAAATCTAACCCCCAACAAGAGGGAACAAGGGAAGGAGAGCAGAGACTTCCTGTGTTTGCTCATTCCTGGCAATCATTATCTAACTGCTGCTCCCAACTGTGACTCTCCCAGGTAAATCACAGCCTAGACATTCCAGTCCTGCCTGAGTTTCAGTCATTCTGCTGCCCTGATACTAGTGCAACAAAATTGAGAGGAAGTGAAAAGCCATTGGGAAGATTAGTCACTGTTTCAACATAAAAGACAGGAGACCACGCAGAAACTCACTGCTGGGAGAAGCCTGTTGAACTCACCATGAAAAGAGGGTTTCCACTGTTTGAAGATGCATATTTGATTTCTGACTCAAACTGTTGTCCTTTTTCTAAACCACCATACTAAACTTTTTACCAGTCTTTTAGAGTGTACTTACCAGTGCATGTGTGGAAGTTTAGTAGATGAAGAAGAATACCTCATAGTTGGAGAAGGGCAAGACTATGTATAAAGAAGAAGAAATGTGGAGGAAAACATCAGCTTGCATGCAATAAACCACAGGCATCCTCATTTATGTGCCATCAGTAATGAAACTCCCACTAGCTGAAAACACATTAACATGTTACTGCCCAGGGTATAATTTATAGCAATATTCTTGGTGACTAACTCTTTTTATTTGGTCTGTCCTGAAGACAACATTGTTCCTCACTTTTGGCAAGACCTTCCTGTGAATGTTTCTTAGATTGTACTTTCAGCCCTATGTGGAATATGCATTACTAGTTGTAGAAAATCAGGAGAAAACATATGTGCATTTTAATATCTACTTATACACTATGTCAAAGACACCAATAAAACTTGATATTAGAGTATTAAATTTTTGCTTGGGCCTGTCTTCAATTGAAATCTTTAAGTTGGGTGTTCAGTTAAATAAAAATCAAATTATATTTATAAACGTGCTATGTTTGATGTGGTTAAAGTGCTTGAGGAAAAGAAGTGGACTTGGAGAAGTCTTTGGGAGTTTTGTCACTGCCTTACATGAAACCTGAACATCACTCAAAATACAAATTGGTAACATGAACCAGTTAATAACCATGCCTCCTAACTGTGGAAACAGAAAGCTAGGAAAACCATAAATGTAAAATAGAATAAAAAAAGACCCCTAGGCATTAAACTGTAAAGTCTGGTTCAAGTGTTGGTTTTACCTGACTCAGTGGCCAAACTGTAGCTGACTTCAGTGTAGTGAGACAGCAATTTTCAAGCTCAAATCCGGATTTTGATGTTGTCTTTGTATGTGTCAGATAGGACATATAAACCCCTCCTTTTCTCACAATCTACTTAATGCTAATTAAACGAATTTATCATTAATTCTTCTTGGGAACTGTTTTCACAGTGACTTTACCTGTACTAATTGCTGTCAGGCCAGTGTCTGACATCAGCAGGTAGTTAAGGGTTTTGTTTGTTTATTTGAGGTTTTTTTGGTTGGTTGGTTAGTTTGGTTTTGTTTGGCATTTATGTGGTTCTTTTTTGGTTGAGCCTGTCCAGAATTTAAAGTGGACAAGACTACAGCAAAAAGTACTCCTTGGTTATCCTTAAATTTTCCACCAGAGTTATAAAACCTTGCAAGTAGAGGGCTTGCAATGAGAACTCCGCAGTGACCTTAGTGATGGTGGCAGATTATAATATGCATGTTGCTAAGTGGTCTGGTTAATGAATGTCAGTAGGATTAGAAAATGATGAGTGTACTTTTTAAGGCTGCCATGCTGTGATAGATTTTTATCACTTAGAACAATGAAAGGTGAACAGTAATCTATGGACATTGCCTCTTTCTTTCCTCCAGAAATCAGCACCGTCTCTTATTAATTAAATTGAATACAGAACAATATAAATCTCTTAGTGCTTATTCCGCTCATTTCATACATACTAATGAGGATGAGCTTCTGAAGCTGGTGGTTGGGATCATTTATTCAGTGGTGGGAAAAATAACATCAGGATTCAGACCCCCTGCTGACTTTGCACACTGTTGTGCTAGATTTATATTAGCCTACTAATAAGTAACTGAATACATTAAATGAGACGCTTGTCACTGCAAGAGTTACAAGGGACTCCTTGTTTTTCTTCCTTGTGTATTCTTTGGTGAGGAGATTAGGGGAGATGGGCCCATTATGTAAGTCTCTCCTCTTGGTATTTCATCCACCAGTTCAAAGCTCTCTTTTCCAAACAGAAACTATGCCAAAACTATCGTCAATCATTAAAAGTCCCAGCAGTTACAAACTCATTGATTTTGATGTGAAGTGCAACAGTCCTGCTTTTTTTTTTTAACACAAGAAAGTGAATCACACTATGCTTAGCAGTTGAAACTCTACATTGCACAGTATGCATGATTAGTGAAGAGAGAAAATACAGGGCATTCAGCAGCCAAAGAAATGTCTCTTTAGAGCTCCTCTTTGGGAGGAAATATAATGAAACAAGCATGCTGGGTATTCCCGTGCTGCATATGCAGCTAAATAAAAAGAAAAAAAAAGAAAATCTGAGTGAGTCCTGGATATCCACATCTAGTTTTTAAGCAATAGATCAAAATTGCCTTCTAAATGTAGGATGTGAAAACAGTATGTACTGTGCTGCCAAACAAGAGTTTCTGTTACAAACCTAAAATACAGAAATGTGACCATGCTCTATAGGAAATGCCCTGTGTTCACTTGATGAAGTTTGATAGGGAAGCATTGAAAAAAGTACTGTATGGCAACTGACAATAAATGAGGACTTCTAAAAATCTGTGACTGCTGTATTTATTATGTCTGTATTTATGCTGTTAGAAGACAGGCAAGACTTACCAGACATATAGATCAGTAGACTGATCCCTTCAATAGATGAGTTTACACTGTGATTTAGAAAACTCAATTAGCTTTATTAGCTTAGCTTGTGTAACTGCACAGGTAATTAAGTAAGGGTGACCACTTCTTTGAAAAGCCCCATCTGCACTTTGTGGCAGTACACAAGAATGGGAGGCACTTTTAATATGTTTTGCAAGCAAATTAACAGGAAGAAGACAACAATTTCTGAAGAAGAAGTAATATATTGGATGCAGACTGGTGCAAGTGGGACTTCTATTGAACCATTATCCCCAAACTGGCTAAACAATTCACTTTTTTTGGATGAGTGGAAGAGAGGGTTCCAGTACACAACTAATGGCATTTAAGTTATGTGACTGGAATACCACGACTGAATTAGTGTAGGGCGAATGAGGGAATAAAAGAATATAGTGGAGACTAAATACAGTCTTTTCCTTATTTGCATTTTGTGTGGCAATATATAAATGAAACTCTGTAAATGATTTTAATATATTTTCCATTTGACTTTGCAGTGTACATATCATCCTCTGAAAAATATATTTTCCGTTTTGCCATGCTTCTTGGTTGCTATGTTTTCTTCCATCTGAGAGCGCTTGTGGGTGCCCTATTTTGTAAATGGAGCTACTCTTGCCTTTGAAGTTGCAATTTGTCTTGGAAGAATTACTTGGGAAGCATGTTTTTATTGTTAGATCTTGAATTAGGGTGGGGCTTGTTAGTCACCTCTGAACATGTGGCTAAATCATAAATAGTATCTTCTATCTCAGGAACTCAAGTTTTACATTATAACTTTTTTGTTTGTAGGGAGATGATGTTCTTGCACACACTTCATTGTTTATGGAACTGAACATTTCAACAACAGCACTAAGTGTGATTTGTTTAGAACATATAGCCTGTCTAATGCTAGTATCTGTAAATAGTAACTATGACGTAAACCAGCATTTGGACGAATTTGATAAAATATAGACGGCAGTCAATAATTTTGCTATAGTGATAGGAGAAAGGTGTATAGGTTTTATACGGAGTGGGTCTTAGCTCATTGAATTTACTTCCATTATCTCACAGATTTTTTTAAAAAAAATTCCTGTTTTTTTCCCATTTTTATTGCTATGTCTTATATCACAGGTTTTATGTGTGTTTAACTATATAGAGGAAACGCTTGGTAACAAATGACTAGTCAAACCCATGACCTCTTTGTTTTGTCTTCAGTAGCTGCAGGACAATCACCACAACACATCAGTTATAGGCCCACAAGAAAAGAAATTAAAATTCAACAAACCTCTGTCACTTACAGTCTGTTTGCAAAATATGGACGGAGCCCTAAGAGTTTTTAGTTCACCAATCCTTTGCTGTCTTAAGGGTCAGGTGCCCTATGTATTTACTGGAAATATCAGTGAGTGCATCCCCAAAGTTTGGGCAGAAGGGAAGTTAGCTGTATGGATGAGGTAGAGATGGAAGTTGCTATGGTAAGTCTTTAAGAAGTTGTTGTTGTAGCCTAATGATCTTTCTGGATGATATCCAATCCTGGGATGCAAATTTTCCTGGCTGCAGTTTACAGCATTCAAAGTCTAAAATTATGGCAGATACATAGTGCTTTAAGCTACTTCCTACTCAAATGTCTGATTCTTGGACTTGTGGACCATATCTAAAATTACACCATTGCTTGCTGAAGATTATCATCCATTCCCTGTTAAAAGAGTGTTCATTAAAATTACATGTGCCATCATTATTCAGTTATACTTGCAAACCTTCTACTCTACGCACTATTTACTTTTTGCATTGCAAATATATTGAGGGAAAATGATGTGTAGGGATTTGTTCGGCAAAACATCTTGTATAAATGGCACAGAGGACAGTTAGGTGGAGTCAGATCCTGAAAGGGGTGCTGGTATCTAGCATGTAATTAAGATACCATATCCACATTGTAGCCTCTATTTGTGACTCTTCTTCTAAAGCAAGGGATTTAAGTAGCCACAGTGATACTGACTATTGCCAGTTATATCTACATTGTTTAAATGAGGATTTAAGTCATAATGTTTTCTTGAACGAACAAATCACACTTGAGAGGGGTCACACATAAAGAAATAAAAATTCTGAAATTCCGTCATTTAGATCAGGAGCACTATAAAAGAAGAACTGAATAGCAAAGCTGGGTCCAGATCCAATGCAAGTTGCCATAAAAGGATAAATCAATTCAGTTAAACAGCTTTGATAAACTTCTGAAACTCAAATATGTTATAATCATTATGTTGCCAATTTTTATATGGGTTTGAATCCATTAAATTCTTTGGCATAATTCCTTTTTTCCGCTTCTAGTGGTACACATTATATTATTAGTGTCTCTTACTGGAGAAATTCTCAGTTCTGTCTGCCTCCTTCTATTTTATGTATTTACAAATCCTATGTGATATCCAGGAGATGTATTCTTTTCTGTGTCTGATAGATGTTCTTAATGCATTACAGTGTGACTGAATTCACCTGTTTATTCAAGCAGTGCACAAATGTCAGCTGGTTTAAATCTCCCCCTTGGCAGCTGATTTCTGCCCTCTCAACACTCACACACCTCCTAGAAGGATGAGAGGCAGCTCTTCTCATGGTCCTCATCTCATTTGTCCCTTCATCAGGGAGCAGTAAGAACAAACCTGTGTGAATGGTCAATAGGCCTCACAGGGGGTGAGGAGTTTAATCTCCATTACGTGTTGTTTCAAGCAGCTCTAGGAGCTGGCATGCTGGGGCTGTCATTTAGATATGACTACAAAGTAAGCATGCTGGACTGATCTCCAGAAAATAACTTTTAGCTGCAGCTAGTAGCAAAACACTGTCAAAGTTTCAAAGAATTTAGCAATGTTTCTAAAGGAAACATTTAAAGGGCCTTGTTAAATCAAACATTCCCATCTAGCTCTAGAGGCATTCCTGTCCCAGGTCTGCAATGTTTGGTTACACTTCCATTGTTTGATGTAGAGCCTTAGATCTTCAATTAATATGCAATTCAGTGTTCAGTGAGACAATGGCAGGATCTCCTCAGCATTCTGGCAGCCTGTGAAACAGATAAACTCTAACCTTTGCCAAATACAAAGGATGATAAAAGCAGAAGTCACTTTTTTTTCAGCTGAATTAAAATACACTGCCAATGTCTTTGTAGTCTTCATTTTTTTTTCCTGCTATATTGTGGTAACCTTCAGTTGGCATTGCATGGCACCTATTAAGTACATACTGCAGTTTTTAAATTAAATGGAGGTGCAGCAGCAAGCAGAAAATCAGAGACACTGAGTTTGCTCTTAAACAGTTTTCATTCATTAGATTCAAAGTGTAACATATGTAGATAGATTACTCTTGGCTGTCCCTGGAAATAGGTAAGGAGTCCAATGCCACAGCAATTTACCTTAAAATGCCATTAAGTTCAATGGGGCAGGATTTCACTGAGTTTGTTAAATGGGAGTAGGTTGAGATAGCATCATGGAGATCTTATCATGTGCCTATCTCAGGGCTGAGATGTTGAAAAAGTCAAGTACAAAAACTGTATGAAAATGTGTATTCCTCTTAAATAGTTTGAAATTAAGAGATAGCTGTTTTCTGCAAAGAAGAAAAAAAAAAAATAAGGTTAGTTTTTATATGGGAGTCAGTAGACAGTCTGAAAAAACCACACCCCAAAGCAAAACCAAAGACCTAAAATATATTTCAGAGTTGTAGGTTTGCATCGTAAGAAAGCCTCTGTGTGTGATTTGACAGTTTTTGACTATCTCAGGGTTGAGATATAGTCCTGTGTGATACAGGAGTGCATATTTTGGATTACTTTTCTCTCTTTTTTCCAGACTTGGACAAAAAACAAAAAGAAGTTCCTATGACATGCTATTTTTAGTCACTCACAAAGTCACTGCAGTTCTACATTTCTCCTGCTTTGTGCAAGTGTTTTGTCTCTGAAACATTTTCAGAAAGAATAGGTGTGAAAGATCCCCATATGCCTGTTCAAACAGTGCTTATCTGCCTTAGACAAATCAAGTGTTAGGGCTTTGCCAGCCTGACAGGTCTATATTGAAACATATTGGAGTGAGAATCACAGAAACAGCTCTGCTAGAAGATCGAAGAGGGTGATAATCCCGGTGAGCTGCAGAAAGTTGACTTGGGAGGCCTGGGGTTGGCACCGGCTGATGGATGGAGTACTTGTCAAGTGTCATTGGAGACTGTGCATCCGAAGGATAACACAATGCCTGGGTAAGGAGGTCTGGAGGCTCGGGGCGAAGAGAGGAAAACTTTACATGCTCTGCTTCAAACTGAGCGGAGTCTACTTTTGTTGGGAGGGGTTTTAGCACTGATTGCAGCGGCAGTTTAATTCATTCAGTAGTCGGGGGACTGGTCTGCTCGATGGCCGGGACAAGGCATGGGTTCAACCCTCTCCCATCTCTGAGAAGACTCCGAGCTCGGAGTGCCCAGGGGAGTACTGCTGCCTCAGACAGGTGGCTGGACCCGTGAGGCAGAGCTGCCCCCAGCCTTGTTCGTGACACTCTTCTGCTACACGCGACCCAACTGAAGCCACCACGCCGAGATAGCAGTAAGGCTGACAAGATATGAACAGGGAGATGTTGACAGAAGCAGTGTACCACAGGAGATGCATGTGAAATGCTCATCAGGGGCACGGGAGAGGTGATCTCAGGTGGGCACCCATGTCACCAACCCATGAAATGAAAAAGGGCATAGGTACCACTGATACTTCTTCTTTCGGTTTTTGAAGCCTACTTTGAAGATTGCCTGTTAAGCTTCAGGTTTGGAGTTTTTTTAAAGTCAAAAGTTATTTAAGAAGCTTGTAATTAGTTTCAAGACCATGAAACCAGGGTTATGGCTTAAATAAATGGGCTCCTAACTGGTTTCAAGGGAAAAATATATCTGGACACAGTTCTGTTGTTGTCTACTTCCTGTTAGATGATGACATCAGAAATAATGTTACATAGAAACTTCTTTAAAGAAATAGCTTATATTCAGTAATTTCACCACAGAGATTTGAAGTCATAAAAACCCCATGTCAAGACTAGTTTTAGTCCTAATATATGTATTAAAATGCTATTGTATCACTAGTGATGTTACAGAAGTACTGGCAGTAAGGGGGATTAAGTTCACATCAAGAATCCATGATCAGAAATGCTATTAGTTAAATCACTGACCATTTAATTCTGTTCACCTTTCCTCTGTTGATTTGCTGCTTTCATTTCCTACATTTGATTTCTCCAGTGATTTTAAATTAGCTCCTGTACAACTTAAAAAAAGGGCTAGATTGTCAAGTTTTCAAGTGAGTTTGCTGACCAGAAGAATCTCTTAAGAGGTTCACAGTAAATCCAGTGACACAGTACATTTTTGTTTAAGTGCTTATCATTAAAGGTTGGAGAGCACAGTAGAACCTGAAGTTTAAAAGACTGATTCAAGTAGTAGCATTATTTTACACGAATGCATCAAGAAAGAGCATAGAAGGTGATAAGAAAAGAATGCAATCATGGAAAAATTATCAATTCATATTTTCCTCTCTTTTTAATGAACTGGACTTCTTTTAATATCTGTCATTTACACATATCTAGTAAGTCATACCTTGGGTCTCACTGCTTTGATTAATAGAATGAGGAATTAATTTATCGTGGTTGATTTTGCTTCTATAATAATTATATCACGGAAACTGGGAAAAAACCCAAAAACTGACTGACTGATATGAACATTTGACTTCTATTCAGTATCTTTTTCCTTACTCTTGGTTTTCAGTGTCTGAAATTAGTTACTGAGCACTATCTTTTCACCTTCTTCCTTAAGAAATTTTTACGATAAAGCTGTAAAGTTTCCTGTATAAAGCTTTACTCACAGAACTAGCACAAATCCTCCAATCCAACATCACACATTTTCACTGATGCTGACAATTTCTGGCACAAGTGTGTGTACTCAAGATACTCTAAATCCCAGCACAGCACAGCACAGCACATTGCTGCTTGGAGGAGCTTAAGCTGTTGTTCTGGTGATTTAAAGACGAATTGCTAGTGGGACAGGCTTGACAAATCCTCACAGGCAAAAATTTCCTTCCCCCTCCCAGTCCATTGGCTCTGTTGACTGTTTTTTGTTACACCTACCCAATGCTACCACAAAGCTTGCCTTCTCCTTCAGGCTTGTGGGAGTGGTGTGAGCAGCACAAGCAGCCACAGCAGCAGACGCGGACAGAACCACATCAAACCTGACACCACAGCCAATGGTTTTCACAGCAGTGCCTTGAAGCTGCATTTTCTGTTCCCCCAGTGGAGCTACTCCAAGCTGTCTGCTGCTAATAAGTTGCTCTTTTCTCCCTCAACCGCTGTTTCTCCTGCCCTTTAAATCACCATTGTCTTCTTTTTGTGTCTCTACTCTCCCACTCATTTTCTCTCTTTTGCTCTCTCTTTCTCCTGGTACATTTCCACATGAGTGAATACACAATTATACATTACAACACCTTTTATCCACCTTTTTCTGATGGTGTGTTATTGCTGCTGCTATTCTTTAGCCTAGCAGCAACCATAGGTATTAAATGTAGGCATTTTATTTAATAAGAAATGCATTAAATATTTCTTTATTAGTCCATCAGTTTTCCCAGCGGAGGTCTACACTTGAGGGGGAACACCCAAGAAATTGCTGACTGATGCCATATATTTGTGTATACGTTTTATATAGTGGCAATTATGGAAAAAGAGCTTTGCTTTTTTTTAGATACATATGCAGATTGATGCTTCAGAGTATGAAACTTTACTACATGACAAATTGTCTAGAGCTTAAAGACTGCAAAATGGGTGGAACTATACACCAAAAGAAATAAAAATAAATTTCCCTCAACAGGTTCACTATCCTTCTGTTTTCTGAATAAAGCAGTGCAGGGTAATACACATGTCTGTATTTCAGCTTGTAACTGAATTATTGTTCATCTTTTCTATCTGACAGAATTTCCTGCTTTGCAGCATTTTGTTCATCCAGTGAGCCAGTAAGCAAAACCAAATGATTCAGTTGGAGAGACGCTCACCAAAAGAAAAGACCTGCTTTTGCCATGATGTCCCATTCTTTCTTGCTATCCAATGTGGATATACAATGTACTTTATGTGTCTGTCTAATGGATACTTTGCACAACCTGAAACAATCTTCAAAAGGCTCTTTGTTTGTGTGTTGCAGAGGGATGCTGTTACGGCAGGGGTTATAGTGATTAAGCTTGATATATAGGAGCCCTTATCAGATATTTTGTCATCATAAAAGGGTCTTAGAAAGAGAGTTACACTGTTATGGGATACTAATAATGACTAGGTGCTTGGGAAATGTTTATGTAAGGTAAACTAGAGGTGGAAAATTACTGAATAGATGCAGATTTTAAAAAGCCAAATATCAGGAAATGGTTTTATAGACATTGGTACACTTATTATAAATCTTTTGAAACAGGAGCCTGTATACAGATAAAGCAAGTGTAGAAGGTGTTGTATAGAGCCAGGACTAAACCTTGCATGAATAGTTCCAATAATGAATAAGAATATCTGCTGAAGCTTAATCTTTGGTTTATGGATATTAGCTCTGAAAATTAATTACAGAATCTCCTATTATGATCTTCTGTTCTCAGATCTAAAGGGTAGTTTTGTCATGCTATAGTTACTGACAAGGGCAATTGCCTGAAAGAGACAACAGAATGGAGATAGTCTGCAACAGAATGGATTATGAAGAGAGAAGGTACACATAAATGATGTGTTTCTACATTCTGATTAAAAAAAAATCATTGTAACAAGAAAACCTAATAGTTCAAGATCCAAAAATTAGTCATCTATATGCTTGTCTTCAAGGCTCAAAATATGTCTTGAGAAACATCTGAAGTTTTACCTTCAGATGTTATCTTTAAAAGTTATATATTCATAAGTCAATGCTTTTCATAGATACAGATATTTGGATATTTTGAGTACTAGAAAAACATAGCATAAAAGATCTTGCTTTTATCTCTGAGGTGTCTTGTGAGCACTGAATTTTAATAATCACAACTTTAGTCTGCTGAATATCAGTCATATGCATTTCCTATTCTTTATTCAGTTTTACTTAAAACATCATAAATTAGAATCCAAATAATTGGGATTTTTTTAGCTCCTTGAGCTAAGACCAAAAAATGGCATAGCTGTCAAATGTGAAAGGAAAAAAAATGAGGGACAGGTGCTTGGGGGACAGGGTGAACTCACCCAGAGCTTATGAAGTGTCCTGAAATGCTTGAAACTTATGCTCTGGCTTTCACGGGATGAGCACCTGAAATTAGCTAAAGCACTTGGTCATAGTTCTGACCCCTTTATTTCAATTTCCTCTTTTGATAGTGCAGGAGACTCACAAATTTTTGTGCAGAAATGAGGGACAGTAATGCATTTGTGGCATGAAAGCTGTCTCTCCCAGTCAAGTGGCACGAAGAGGCTGCTACTGCTGCACTGCACGTCCCAGTGCGAGCTGGCCTGACACAAGTTTTGGGCTGCAGTGATGCAGCTATGCCAGCATAATGCAGATAAGGCCATTCCTCAGATAAGGCCATCCCCCAGAGCCTGCCCAGACTCACACACAGATGTGGCCTTGCTGTTTTTGTGAGTTTGTGTTTGCTGATGACTTAGGAGGACAACACAGACACAGTCTTTGAAACAAAGACCTTCACAGAGCACAGCTTGTTCAAGGATCCTCCCTGTTTGTGGGCACGGCTGCTAGCAAACCCTGTCTGCATTCTCAGTGGATGCATACCTGAACAATAAAAAAAACCAAACAAAACTATGTTGTAACAGTTTTAGATGATTACTGGTGAAACTGGGGAGAAAGACAATTTATTGGACCATTGGAACTAGAAGGAATATAGATCTCAGAAGCCATTCTAAAGGATGGTCTTTAAGATGGTCTTGTATTCACTGCTCTGAAGACGCCAGGCATGGTATCAGCAAATTTATTGAGGCAGGTGGTTTTTACAGTTAGGTAATCTCCTGATAAGGAAGGTCAGAATTACAGGGTTCACAATCCTTGAGTTTAAAAAGATTAGAAATCTAGTTCCCCTGACAGTTCCAGAAAGTATTCTCACTCTCTGCCTAACACCACAGATGGTCTTATCTCCATACAAGCCTTCCACTGATTCAGACAGAGAGCTGAACAATGCTATGTGATTAGCAAGATTGCTTCAACAATGAAGAAGGAGAAAGGTATTCCCACAAGAATTTTGGCAGGAGGCAGTTGCAAAAGGTCTAGGTATTTTGAAAGGAACTTTGTGCTTCATGCAAAAGATCTGAAAACGTTAGTACTTCCATTTCTGTAAATCAACTAGTCAGACATTTTGAAGTTTTCCATCTCTGTAATCAGCTATTTGCTTTTTCCTGGAGGGTGGTGTGGTAGGGAGGAGGAGGGTCTAAAATAGTCCTTCCTTTTAAATTTGAGGAATGAGAAAGTTTGCATGATATTCTGTGAAAGACAAGGGCAAAGTAATAGATATTCCTTCAGGAAAATAAATAGATTAGGTGCAACTGCTTAAGACACTATATATTACCAATTACAGCAGCATTAGACCATGCCAAACAAAATCATTAATCTCTCTTTAATTCGGAGCATTAGTTTGGTGTCCTTATTTTTTAGGTACTGTGAAGCCCATAAATTTCCAGAACAAAACAGTGTTTTGCTATCCAATCCAATGCACATAAAGTAAAATATAAACACAAACCACTTAGGTCAATAGGCAGTGAGATTTCACTAAGAGAAAGCAAAACAGTGGCAATATTTTTCAGTAGAGTTTGTACAAAGCTAGCTGGCAAACCCAGCGTGATTTGACATCTGCAGCAGTAGTGGAGCTAGTGACAGGAAATGACCAGGTGCTTGACAGTTTCTGTTGGCCGCATCAGGTTGTCTTCCTGTAGGATGCAGCTGTTCACCTATTCTTTAGTGAAAGCAGATGGAAAATTCATGTAGCTAATTGGTACTACTGACACGGGAATCAAAGAAATGTTGGGGGTTTTTTTCACTTTTACTTCTTTTTCTTCATGCCGAGTATTAACATTCCAGATGGGGAACATTCAATTATGTAGCATTTCAAACAGAAAATGTTTGTGAGTTGATGAAAAATGTCCATAAAATAAATAAAGGCTGCTGAAGCAAAGACACATGCTATCTATTTATTCAATTAGTAATAAAGTGTTTGTGGTATTCTTAAACAACTGTGGGAGCTCTGACCAAAACATTCATTATTTTTGAGGATACCACTGTTGGATGCAGGGAAAATGAAATTCCTGAACTGAGTTGTGAAGCAATGCTGCTTTGTAGATGAAGAAGTGCTGCTTGTAAAGCTTTGTGTAAATATGCATGATAAAGTATTTGTACAATTCTTTCTTGGCAGGACCTGAGGAGATTATTTTAATCTGCTGAGCCAAGAGTAAGCCAGATTGCTTGATTATACTTCCTGAGAAAGTATGAATTTATAAAAAATTAAACTTAATAATGGCATTGTGTCTAGGACTAATTTATAATGCCTTCCTCAGCTCAAATATGTAGGATTCTTAAGAATAGTTCTAGAAGTAAAATCATGTGATTGTTTACCTTTCCATATGATCTAAATATGCAAAAAATATTAACACTTTTTGTTTTCTCAAAATGTCTTGAGTTTTGATTTCCTATAGATTCCTACAAGCAGCAACAGAAATTTGTGGAAAGCTGGGACCCCAGAAAGGCTGCTGTAACAATAAAAACCCCAGATTTTATTGTAAATTCTGCCTTAGCTAAAAATGCTGGCAACCGATAGACATATGAGACTTCTGTTCTTTAACAACCAATTTAGTGCCATCAGTTTTCATGCAAAAGCACAATATTTCAGTGTACTAGTTGAACTATAAGTCAGTTTTTTCTAAGGCCTCCATTGTTTTCCTCCCAGTTCAGTTAAAATAAAATTGAATAGAATTCAAACAGAAGAGAACATCCTTAATTTTTTTTCCCTTTTACTTAAGCCCAGAGAGAAAAACCAAAAAGCTTCATTATTCAACAAAGCACTTGATTAAAATATTAACTTCACTTACATGCTGTATATTTTCTTCTAATTACTGGGAATCATCCTCAAAACACAGCTTTATCTTAGGAAAGATAATTCATTTACAATAGTGGGGGTCTGCATTGTTCCCTTGAGAAATCTGCAGTGAAGCAGCCTCAGTTTTTTTAACCTTAGTGAAAGTGTATCTCAACGACCTCTTCATGCCTTCCCCCACCTAATATGTTGGCCATCTCTGCAAGAGAGGTGTGTAATAACAAGACAGAACAAGGCAATGAGTAGGAATTGCAGCATTTTTTTTCTAGAGTTTTCTTGGAGTGCAGCTATTCCTCCAAAACCTCTGCACAGTCCAGGCTTACCTTGCTTTGTTCCTGGGAATAAAGGAGCAATTCCAACATTATACTTCCCAGGAATGAGGGAATTGGTGCAATAAATGACTAGAAGAGCTCTAGACAAATGTATATCTTTCTGGGGATCTCTACAGATCTTAGAGAGAGATTTAGTGACCATTTTCTGCAGGTGAGAAAACCCTGTAGTGTTCCCACCCTGGTGAGGTGTGGGAACCCTAGTGAGCCAGCAGAACCTCAGGGACAATTAGCTGATGTAAAATCAGAGTGAAGTTCTCTGACAGGTTGGTACAATACTGACAATATTGAAAGTGCTGATAGCTTGGCATGGAGTTTTAGCTGGGTTTCATGCTTCATCTGAAAGATTATTCAAAGTTGCCCTCTCATCTTTGGATGTGAAACAAGCCTGTAAATTTCTGAAAACGTAATTCAACTTAAGATTTTTATTTATCTTTTGGAACGTTGTCTAGTTTACTTTGGATAAAATTAGAAAAAGGAACCCAAACAAAGCAGAACAGTTACCGAAAGGGGGGAAAAGAAAGGTAACCAAAGCAGGGAATGCTGTGACAAACACACTTTGTAGAAACAGAAAGAGTGATCTGATTTCAGCAAAAACAAACACACCCCACCCTCTCACAATGGATGGACTTTAATCAGAGACAGGAATCATCAGTTGTCAAACAAGGACTAGTTTTTGACTAAACATACATTAAACTGCATTGAAATCTGAAAGTTGTCAGGGAGGGCAGGCAGTCCAAGAACACAATATTTACCCGTGCTATAAGAACAGGAGTAAGTCTGCTAGCACAGACTTGAATGCTGTGAGAATGTTGCTGATATCTAACTGACACTTTCACAAACTGGTGATGAAAATCCCTCCCTCCCTCCCTCCCTCCCTCCCTCCCTCCCTCCCTCCCTCCCTCCCTCCCTTCCTTCCTTCCTTCCTTCCTTCCTTCCTTCCTTCCTTCCTTCCTTCCTTCCTTCCTTCCTTCCTTCCTTCCTTCCTTCCTTCCTTCCTTCCTTCCTTCCTTCCTTCCTTCCTTCCTTCCTTCCTTCCTTCCTTCCTTCCTTCCTTCCTTCCTTCCTTCCTTCCTTCCTTCCTTCCTTCCTTCCTTCCTTCCTTCCTTCCTTCCTTCCTTCCTTCCTTCCTTCCTTCCTTCCTTCCTTCCTTCCTTCCTTCCTTCCTTCCTTCCTTCCTTCCTTCCTTCCTTCCTTCCTTCCTTCCTTCCTTCCTTCCTTCCTTCCTTCCTTCCTTCCTTCCTTCCTTCCTTCCTTCCTTCCTTCCTTCCTTCCTTCCTTCCTTCCTTCCTTCCTTCCTTCCTTCCTTCCTTCCTTCCTTCCTTCCTTCCTTCCTTCCTTCCTTCCTTCCTTCCTTCCTTCCTTCCTTCCTTCCTTCCTTCCTTCCTTCCTTCCTTCCTTCCTTCCTTCCTTCCTTCCTTCCTTCCTTCCTTCCTTCCTTCCTTCCTTCCTTCCTTCCTTCCTTCCTTCCCTTTTTTTCTTTTTTTTTTTTTCTTTTTTCTTTTTTTTTCCCCAGGAGAAGCAGTTTAGAAGTGCAATACCTTACCAACTGCCTCATCGACTGGCATGCTGGAAAGCAACATATGGCACCAGACATCCTGCAGTGCAGTTTTGGACTGATGTAACTGAATGAACAGTCTGAATATAGGTCACTGTAATCAAATTCCTTTAACTTATTCATACCTTATAAATCTGCAATTGGAATTTAGAGCAGACAGTCTGCCTTATTCTTCCCACAAGGTGTATTTTACATTAAACAGTCATTTGATAGAATGTCTGATGTCAATACACAGGGACTAGTTTTAGTATGACAGATGGACACATTCACACTCACTATCTGTCCCCACTTTGCTTTGATATATTCAATATCAAGTGGATCCACAATAGGAAAACTCAAGAATAAAGAACGGCATCTTACCACTATCTATCTTACCATGGCAGGTGACAGAAGAGGAGGGAAGGATCTGGGATCAGATATACGGTTTGGGATCTTCTCAAGTAGGGATGAAAACTGAAGTAGATTTTCCATAAGCAGCAGGAGCAGTGGTGTATCCTCTCCATCATCTGGCACATTTAGGAGCAATGCAATGGCCATGCCTGTTGCAGTACCCCATCTGGAAGATGTGCTCTCACAATTTGGATTGTATTAAGCCACTGGTTAAGATCTGGGCAGTTGAAATCAGTGGGGCTTGCACATGAGACTGACAGTGCTGTGTCATACTGCCAGGGCTTCCCAGTCATTTTGGGAATGTTAGCTGTAAGTCACTGTAATGCTGTAAACTTAAGCTCTTTCCAGATTTAAGCAAGAGCTGAGAGACTTTTCAGAGGACTGCAATTTATATTTTCACAGCTAAAGACTGTCTTAGATTTCTAAAGGCTATCCTGGATCCCAGAATATGTTCTGTGAGACAGGAAGCATTTTTTACAGTAGGGTTTTACACTGCAGAACACCAATCTGACCAGGATAGTAGGAGGTACTTAGGCAAGTTGACAGAATTTCCTCATTGCATGTAGTCAACAGCATGACTTGCAGACTGCTTTTTAAATCTATTTTTTCAAAGAGAAATAGATTATTTTATATTGTTATTAGATCTGAAGGAAAACTTAAACTACATCTGAAAAGCAAAGCTTTGAAAAAATCACATCTGTTTTCAGGACAGTAATGGCTCAACTGTTTCAGATCTTCTGATCTTCTGTGGACCAGTTATAAATGAAGCTCAGTCATAAAACTTAATATGTTTATTAAGGGGAAGGTATTACAGAATTGATTACTGCTGTAATAAGGTTTTCTTATGGAGATTTACAAATGAATGTGCTTTATTAAAATATTTGTTAATGGTTTTCTCACACTGAATGTTGTGTATCACATTAATAATTTTATTTTTTATGCTACACATATATTTTGAAATCTTAAATTTAATGAACACTCAGTCTCAAAGACTAATTTAATCTGAAACTGAACTTTCAGGACTAGCTTCTATGCCACTCATTACTATTGAATAATATGAGATTAGTGTGAAAAAATGTATGTATTTCTTCATGTACAACTGTAATGTTTCCAGGACTCATCTCAAAGCAACCATTAAAAATTTAGAAAGCATGAGCCCACTGTGTGAAAAGGGAACTTCCAAGCAGTTGAGGGATGAATCATTTCACCCAGCACCTTGCACTGCATCTACACTTCCTGAAATGAAGTAACTTCAAGGCTGTTTGAGGAGACTCTTACAAGGGTGTTGGTTTGAAGAAGTTAGGTGAACATGAAGTAATTTCTGTTTCATAGGTCTTCATGGCATCTAAAGCATGCACACAGCAATAGAACAAGAAAAACAATTACACAGTTGATGGTAATTTCAAAGGTGTTGCAATCAATTGCCCTATATTTATGACATTTTTAGCACATTCCTCTCACACTGTGTGTGGATATATGAATACCTCCACACTGGATGGATTACTAGGGGCTTTTCTTTGAAAAACATCATTAGTGGCCCCCATCTCTTAATTAATGGGTTATCACAATGAAACATGACAGAGTTTCCTGTCTTGTCATTTTCTATAGCTAAGAATACTTCAGCATTTATTTTGGAGTTAGGGACAGATGCTGTGTTTGCTAAGATAATTATTTTTGAATCTTCCTAAACACATGTTGCTGAGCAAGTGCTGTTCATGGATTCTAGAGCAGCATGTAGTGGTAACATTGGTGATTTCACCTGCTCCCATCCTGTGGGTCAAGCCCATTTTTCGCCTCTTTACTGAATGGTCTCCATCTTAAGAGGAAAGAGTTTTTTTCTTTGGCGTGTCTTATGCAGTACTAGATGAAGTAGAAATCTTATGGATCTATGTGATCTAAAAATCTTCTGCACACTTTGCAGTGACTTGGTTTTTAATTATAATGGGTTTTCCCTCTGTTCTCCCCTGGTTATTACAATGGACTCCTTCCCAGTTGTGGCTGTCCCCTCAGTCGTCAATCTCTAACCCTTCCCCTGTTTCCCAAACCTTCTCTGCCAATCCTCAGTTGTGCCTCCTACCTCCCTGTCAATCTTTGTTCCACTTTGTTCCCTTGTTCTGGAAAGGTCTGTTCGACTCGGGCTGCCATGGGTTTACCTGAGTTGTGACTTCCCCCCGTTGTTCACTATTGGTTCCATATGTGTCAATCACTTCAATGAGTCCTCCCTCGTTCCCCTCCTGTTGGTCAAAGCTTTGTCCCCACGTTAAGATCCTCCCCTAGAATAAATTCTCTCAGAAAGTCAAGGCCTTGGCCCTGCTCTCATTCTTTGCCTTCCATGCCGATGGCAGTGCCTGCCGTGGGTGCTGAGCTCCTCTGAGGGTCTGCCCTGGCGCTGAGCTCGGGGCTGGTTCCCTTGCTGTGCGTGGGGCTGGCGGTCTGGGCCAGCCGAAGCTGAGGCTATCGTACCCAGTGGCACTGCGTCAACACCTGTCTGTCCCTGACAGCCAAAATGGTCCTTCCTAGGTTCTGTGCTTCTGCACAAAACTCAGATGGGCAGCTTCTTTGAAACCCTAAGGTGGGAAATCCTAACAAGTTCCTTCCTGCTCACGTGATGAGGCCTGTATCTGGTGTTCGATGGGCTTATTATAAAACCATCCTCTTGTGGGGCAAGGCAGAGCTGCATGAAAGCTTAAATGAAACTAGAATTGTCTAGATACTTCTCTGTGTGTCAGCTTTCTCTCTTAACTTCAAACCTTTGTCCAATTTCAATCTGAACTCCTGAATAGAACACTTCTCCTAAGCTTCTGAAGATGTTCATGCTCCTTGCCTATTCCCATCCTTCACAAAGGCCTTGTTTTTCCTCATGTCAGAGCAGGACTAACCTGTTTGGAAAGATGAAACAAAGATATCGCACACCGTTACCTCTTTTCTTTTGGTTTTCAGGTTGGTTTTTTCCCTGTTTAATATTTGAATTTTACAAAGGAAATGGCAGAAGAATACACCAAGTAACATGAACTAGCATTAAGACCCATGACAATGCATTTCAGCTATATTCAGCCATACAACCAAATTTGCAAATGTTTGTCCTAGTAGAAATCCTCATTATGAGGTTCTCATTTAATATTTTACTCCTTTTCTCATCTGCAAAGAGTTCCCAAAACTAACAGTAGAGCTGTTGGTCTAAGAGACCCTGTGGATCTTCTCAACAAGCCACAGACTCATTTAAAAATTAAACCACTTCTGAGAGAAAATTATAGTCCATATCATCATATCTTTGCAAGTTACTAATATGGAAACTCTCATGAAAACATCTGAACTCTCTCTTTTCACTTTCAGAATTTATATTTAAAACTAGAAAGTGATTAGTCATCAGAAACAGTATGCCAATACATAGTCTGGTTTGCTTTTTTGTAGTGTTTGACAGCTTTTCTTAAAAGTCTTTCAGACTGATCATCCTTTTCATTCTGGAAAAACATAGCTGCTGCTTTCCCAGCTTTGAGCACATAAGTATTTGACAGTGGGAATCCACAATCTTTTTCTGATGCAAAGGTAAACGTCAGTTCCTCTGCAGAATTGTTCCTTATCCTAGTCACTTTGTCCCTTTTCCCCCAAAGGTGTCTTGCATTTGCCTACTGTACCTACCTTTACTTCAAGACCTTTGTACCACCTAAGGACAGGCCTGTCCCTGAGAACTGCCAGCATTACTATGGTATTAGTATATGTTGATGTGCCAGCTGTCTTCTTGCTCACTCCTAGCAGACTGTTGCTCGACTGGCTACAAACTAGCAGCTTTCCTTCTAGTTCAGACTTCACAAGCACTGGTTCTTTTAAAGACAACCTGTCTTCTGAAGGCTGCCATCACAAGCTTGCCACTGATGCCAGCCAAGCAAAGAATAAGACTCTAAAGTAAGTTCAGTGATTTTCAGGGTCCAGTTATATCTCTATATCAAAAACCAGCTAAACAAACAAACAAACAAAAAACCACAAAAAACCCACAACCTCCCCCCAAAAAACCTTTTTATATATGGAAGTCAAAAGACATTAAAATTAGAGTCCATGAACAGGGAGAGATAGATGGTTGCACCTGGACGTGTAGCATAACACATTTTGCATCTCTCTTTTACTTGGTTTAAACTAGCCAGATTTTACTTAGCACAACTGAATCCTAAACATGCTGTTTGCTTGTTTTCAAGCAGTGGAGAAGGCACCTTCATAGAACTGGCACTCAGTACAGAGCTGCTGTTCCATTTTGGGGTAATGCATTCCCTATTATACTTATTGTTCTGCATTTATTCTATTGCCTGGTACTGTAATACACTGCTCTCAGTATGCTAATGGGATTTCATGGGCCTGCCATCCCCAGCTTGATTTGTAACAGGAAGCCAGAACAATAAAGGCTTTGAGAAGAATAATGTGAGAAATGCATGCCTCTGTAGAGAGGCATCAATGCAAAATGAAAAACAACACTGTCTTCCATTGCTTGTTACTGCCATCTCATTTTCACCAGTAAATAACTAGTGCATTTCTCTCCACAATGAACACCAACAAAAGGAAGACAGCCTTTATCAACAATGGCCATACTATAGGAAGGGACAGAGAGGGCAGCATTCCTCTCAGGCATTCAGTATAGTCACCTGTGATTCCTCACTGCTCTCAACACCACTGTCTTTAAAGAAACTCCCTCAAATTTTGCTTCACTGACAACCTGCAACTTTCTATTACGAAATTCACAATGGGTTAACAAGGGTTCTGGCAATTTAGGAATAGGTTCTGATAAATGAACTAATGAACAACTTTTAGTGCAGGTGTTTTGTCTACTGCTATAATTCAAATGATAATCTGCATTTGGTAGCAGACTGTGCTATTGAATTCAGAGCACACAGCCAGCAGCAAAGTAAGGTAGCCTTAGGAAACGGTTTCTTAATTTTCAGTGGGCATGCATTACCGTGACATACCGACTTTGGACATACTGGTCCAAAGTTACTGGCTGTTTTCTAAGTCACGTAGTATTCCTGCATTTACTTGGAAATTCAAAGAACTAAAAAAAGATAGATGTTTTTACTAATTTCTGTCTTATCTATTTGCATTTCAATTATGTTCTTATTTTAATGCTAAAAATACAGCATGAGATGGAGAGAAAAATTGAAAGAATGATTAATATGAGATTATTTCCCTTGTCAAAGCCCAGCTTAACCTTTCAGGAGCCTTTGGTAGGCCACACATCAGGTGCCATCTGAAATACGGAAACAGAACCAGCTGGTTGTTGGCAAGCTTGTAAAGCCAGTGCACAATGTATTATATGGCCCACAGGCTGCCAGGAAAGGGTTGCATTAATATGCAGAAACCAAGAGTATCCCAGAACAGTGCCTCAAAAATTTAAATAGTCCTGGAGTCTTTTATTCTCTCTTCCTCCTTAGAGTGCCACAGCTTTGAGGTGATGCAAAAAATGGCTCTGGTGCACAGCAATTGTTCTGGGCCTGCTTATGTCCCTCCCCAGCAATTCTCATGCTCTGTTACATGCAGGTTGTGTGCTAGGCACCTCTCCAAAAAGCACTTTTGCAGCACTATTTTTGTGATAGTACTTTCATACAGCTTGGGAATTTCTTAGGTCATGTACCTTCTATCCTTCTCTCTGCTGCCTTTGGGAAGCTCAAGGAGCCAGGCATTAGCAAGAGGCAGCAGTTGTATCTGGTACATATCCTCCTTGTGTCCATATGTCCAGCAGCATCAGAATTTAATGACCCCAGACACACAGCTCACAGACTATCTCTGATTTGCCAGAAGGAGGGTCTGACTGTAATAAGTACAACAGCATTTCTGAACAGTGCCTGTGTGTTAGCATATTAGCATGTAAATAAATAAATACTAATTAATAATTGGGAGAACATTTCTGCCTCCTGTCACAATGAAGCATACTGAAAGACTGCTGTGAGTCTGTGTGCTATTTCTGGTAACAACGCAGTGTGCTGAGGTGTCTCGTTTCTTACCTACTCTAGACAAGTGTGCATGGTAGCAATACCTGTAATATGCTGTAGAAGTTCTGCCATGAAAGTAATAACAAAGTAGATACTTCCTGATGTATTTCTTCACTTAAGTCTGCTATAGGGGTTCTAAATTGATTTAAGTGTGACTTGGTTAAACTGTATTAAAATCTAAACCCATTAAAATATTATCAGCTGATTGCCTTGCAGAAATTTTACTTCATGAACGAAACCATGGTTTAGAGATGGCTTTTTCTAAAAGTATGATTTCATCTCATCTTTCTCTTGTCAGTCTCCTGAAATCTAGACTCCTATGAATACATGAACAAATAATTCCAATCTGTGACTGTTCCATTGTTCTCCTCTGTAGTTCTACTACCTCTGTAGCTTTTCTCCCTGATTGACTGTGCACATCTGTATGACTGTGCACATGTGCTTGACAGCTGACTGCCACAGACTTGGGAAACTTCTCTGATTTGGCAAGGGTATAGAGAGGTGACAAATTTTGATGGCAAAACCAAGGGGTGTGGGATAGTGATGACAAAGTTACCTCTGCAGAACTGCAGAAGAACTTTGTGAGACTGTGTACTTGGGGATTAAATTTACAGATAAAATTTAGCAAGGTAAATACAAACTAATGTGCACAGGAATGTGCCTTGCTCTCCTTTCCCCCATGAGTTCATAGAGAAAATATAAAATAAATGGTCTGAGCTGACAGTAATGAGTCAGGACTTGGACTTCAGCTTATAATAGAAAGTTTCATGACAAAATCTACTTAGTGATCAAAAAAGCACACTATCTTTTGGAAAGTATTAGGAAAGCATACAGAGAAAAGCATTTTACTGTCATGTATATCTTGGTGGATCTATCTTCTTCTATTTTCAGAAAGTTTGTCATAGGTTTAGAAAATATCCAGAAAAGGACAAGTCAGGACAATCAGAGGAAGTGAATCTTGCATAGGCTATAAGTAATTAATTACATGGTGGAAACTCTGCACAACAGGTTCCTGTGAGACCTAACATTTCCAATCTACCATTTAATGAAAATTAAACTAGCTAATGGAAGTTGAGTACCTGAAGCCTTTTAAATTGTGAAAAATCACTTCTGACTCAAGAACCCTACAAGCTGCAAATTCTGAGAACCTAGAAAAGATTCAAGGGAAGATTTATTGTGCCCTTGCTTTGCTCTGAAGGCACCTCTCTAAGAGATAAATTTTGGCCCATCTTATCGAAAATAGGAGAGAAATTCTGACCGACTCAGACAATTTTTATAATCATATGATATAAAATATATAAATAAACCTTCTAAAGTGCCTCCAGAAAAGGAAGACACAGAGTTGACAGAAAGGCTTAACTTTCTGCTTCTCTGGTTGTAGCAAGGTTTTGAAAGTGTGTAGGAACACATATAAAACTGAGATTCAAACTGAACAAAAACCACTGATAGTGCTTGAGGTTCTTTAGACAAGAATTGCCCTAAGTGACAAAAGTTGATTAAATATTGCAGTTCTATTTTGGAATTATGAATCTTGTGTGTAAACTAAGGGTTTTCTCTTTGAAAGTAGTAGTCCTGAACAATTTAGCTGATAAAGATTTTTCAAATGCTTGTCCTTAAATGAGGGGAAAACTACACAATAAAGAAAGAATAAACATTTTGAAAGAAGGACTTTTGGGTTGGATTTTTGTTTGTTTGTTTGTTTGTTTTTTAACTATTCACAGATAAAATGAACTCAAGGTTGTATTAATTTTGTTGTCTCATACTTGCACTTGCAGGGAGTTTTTGGTTTTCTGCCGATTTGTTTCCAAGTGCTTTTTGGCCAGAAAGTATTAATAAATAGAACTCTAGTAATTGCATGTTCTTTTATTTTTTTAACCATGTATTCATGGATAAGTTATTTTTAATCTACTAATAATTATTTGTGTAACTCCTATTTTCCACTGTATATAACATTTTGCTTCAAGCTTGCAAAATTTTCAATACTGAGATCCTGAAAATAATAACAACTTAATAACAACAACAAATAATAACATAAAACTGAGGACACAGTTTAAGAATTCTGTCAGTGAAGAACACTTTTTTGTTCCCTTCAATTTTTTTCTTAAGGAACAAGGAATATTCCCCTATATGTGTCTGCATTGACATAGATACTTTCTTCAGTGAGCATCTGTTAAGGGACATCCCCCATTTTGGAAGGACAATGGCTACAACATCACCAAGACATCAGAGGTTTCTTTTGTCCTATAGTTCCTGAAATGTGTGAGTATGCATATAAAACATAAAATCTAATAACAACATGTCATATTCTCTACTTTGCTTTTTTAAAATCTTACTTTTAAAAGGTCAAATATATGAAAAAAATGGTGATTCTATCTCTTAGTTCATGCTAACTGAAAGATCCAATTATCTGTGTCAAGATGAAAGCATGAACTATGCCAAATAAAGGGATTTCATGGCTAAAGTAGAACTAGAGTGGAGCTACGCCATGAAAGTGTAAGACCAAGGTCCGTAGATACTGTCTTTTGATTTTAGCCCTGGGTATATCCTTCTTTGACTTAAAAGTCTTAAAAGAGCTCTGATTCGGAGATCCTTTTGCAGTGCTGGGCTCTGAGTCACTGCCTGATATGATGCATGACTCCACCTATGTGCTACCCTCCAAATATACACGACTCCTTGTTGTCAGGATCAGATTCTCATCTAAATGCTGATGTGGTCAAATTGTTTGTCTCAAGAGAGAAAGGAGCAGCCACCACTCACTGGATAATAAAAGCATTCAGTTAACCTTGTGGGAGACTTGGGTTCAGTCCTTCTCACAGCCTGAGAAAGCTCACATGTAATTTCCCACTCCTGTGTGTCCAAAGCAAGGAATAAGAATGATGATTCTCCTCATTGTCTTCCAGACTTTAGTAAGAGAAAGGAGGCTGCAAGTTGCAACAGCAGAGCTCTGTGCTTTCTGAAAGCACAGGGTCCCTGTCTCTGCATAGCACCACGTCACCTCTTTGATGACTGAGGCATTCAGCACTGGAATGACACTGTTGTGCTGCAGTGAGAAAGTTTCCATGCTGTTACAAGGAGTAGGAAACAAGAAGTTACAAGGAGGGGCAGGACATCTTCACCCTTCATTGCCTCCCAACAAAACACAAGTACAATTTCACCTGCTCACTAAAGCCAGGCTCAGAGCTGAAGCATGGGGAGCTTGAGCTTGCTCAATTTACAAGATGTCCAGGTTGTCCTCCAAAGAGATTTTGACTCCTTTGGCAGTAGGTATGGGGCAGAAACACCTAATTCAAAACTGTGGATCCCAGCTCAGATGCCTGCATGTTTCATACAATTTGTTACATCTAATGGCCTTATTAATTATTACTGGCCCATATGTTACTCTACATAGTCTATAAACTTGTGTTTTCTGAAAGCTCTCATATGAAATGCATTTTTTATAGCTGAAGTGCCCTGCTCTGCTGTGTGCTCAGTGTGTTATCATTGTTGGATATGCATCACAAATGCGTGATTTTTTATTATTATCAAAACTACTTTATATAGACATTTTAGTGAAAATGAACTAAAAATATAAATGTGGTCATCTTGTGTGCCATAGTGCAGCAACAATGTCTATAATCAACCAACAGTTAATTTACACCACAAATGTTTGGTGAAATTGCATGTTTAAAGGGTACAGGTTATTCAGATCTATGGAGTTGGCTCTTCTTTGCTGTTGTTTAAAAGAATTGAACTCAGTTGGCATAAATAGATGTAAAAACAGTAAAAGAAGAAAAAAATAAAGTTCATATATATCTGCACATGCAAAAGAATAT
>NC_086283.1:70772530-70857379 GCF_021018805.1 Prinia subflava | reverse complement strand
AATATAATGAGAAATAAGAATAAAACTCCAAACTCTTCTCCTACCCTTCATCCTAGGCTCAGCTTCTCCCCCACTTTTTCTACCTCCTCCCTTCTAGCACTGTAGCAGAGTGAGGAACAGGGGTTGTGGTCAGCTCATAGTGCTTCGTCTCTGCCACTTCCTCCTCATGCTCTTCCCCATGTGGTCCCTGCCATGGGACACAGTCCTTCACAAAGTGCTCCAGAGTGTGTCTTTCCCACAGGGTGTGTTTCTTCAACAGTTTCTCCAGTATGGGTTCTTACCATGGAGTGCAGCTGTTCAGGAATGCCTGGTCCAGCGTAAGTCCCCTGCAGAGTCACATCTGCCAAAAAATCTTTTGCAAATCTTTTGTGAGTTGCAGCTTCCTTCAGGGATGTCCACCTGCTGCGACAGAGTTTCACCAGGGACTGCAGGTGGATCTCTGCTTCACCATGGACCTCCATGGGTTGCAGGGGCAGAGCTATGCCATACCCTGCTCTGGCACCAGCAGAACCTCCTCCTACTCCTTCTTTACTGACCTTGATGTCTGCAGGACTTTGCTCTCACATTTTCTCCTTCTTCTCTCTCAGATGCTGTTGTGCAGCTTTTTTCACCACTCCTTAAATATGTTATTGCAGAGGTGAGACCAACATCATGGACAGGCTTAGCTTTGGTCAGCAGCTGACCCACCCTGGAGTCATCTGGAACTGCTGTCCAACATAGGGACACCTTCTGGTGTCTTCTCTCAGAAACCAACCTGTTACAACTCATCCTTGAAGGCAAGGGTACCTGGGGTTCTTGTTAATAGATGCCCTGGAGTGAATTAGAGTGAAGTGACACTGAATGGATGATGTTTGCATGTATATCTAATCTATCTCTCTCTCTCTCTCTCTCTCTCTCTCTCTCTCTCTCTCTCTATCTCTATCTCTATCTCTATCTCTATCTCTATCTCTATCTCTATCTCTATCTCTATCTCTATCTCTATCTCTATCTATCTCTATCTCTATCTCTATCTCTATCTATCTCTATCTCTATCTCTATCTCTATCTCTATCTCTATCTCTATCTCTATCTCTATCTCTATCTCTATCTCTATCTCTATCATCTCTATCTCTATCTCTATCTCTATCTCTATCTCTATCTCTATCTCTATCTCTATCTCTATCTCTATCTCTATCTCTATCTCTATCTCTATCTCTATCTCTATCTCTATCTCTATCTCTATCTCTATCTCTATCTCTATCTCTATCTCATCTCTATCTCTATCTCTATCTCTATCTCTATCTCATCTCTATCTCTATCTCTATCTCTATCTCTATCTCTATCTCTATCTCTATCTCTATCTATCTCTATCTCTATCTCTATCTCTATCATCTATATATCTATATATATCTATATATATCTATATATATCTATATATATCTATATATATCTATATCTATAATATATTTATACTGATTTTAGAATGGACTTGTTTGCAATGGAAAGGAGGTATGTAGCCATTTTAGTTGTTATCTATAGAAATCTAAATAGAAAGGTATAAAAATAACTCTTAAGAAAATAAATAAGGAAAAGAAACAGAAAGAAAGATTTAGAGTTGAAGGATACACCACACATGAATCCAGTGACAAGACTTGATTGTTTAAATTTTGATATCCGTTGGGTGAAGTGATGGTCTCAGTCCTGATCTGTATGGGGTGGGGGATGTGCCTGAAACCCAGAATTCAATGGGTTAGTTAATACCTTCAGGTGGGAATGCCCAGGTACCTCCCCTAGGGAAGTTTAACACTCTTGCAACACTGTGGATCACAGCCCACTCGGGTGGAAGGCCTCAGAAATGAGTCTGAGGGTGCTTGGGAGGTCTTTGATGGTTTATGACAGCTCCTAAGACATGGCAGCTGCCTCTCAGGTCAGTAGGGTTAAGCCTGTTACACCCCATCCGAAGGGATGATAACCCTAAGGCCTGCGTGTGAGTGTTAACGTCCAGATAAATCTCCCAGGAGGTAGTTTTACACCTGAGCCTATTTGTGTGAGGGAGGACATTGGCAGGATAAAAAGCACTATTCTATCTCCACAGGGTCTATTCATTTTCCCCTGTCTGGCTCACAACCCTTCTTGTTGCTAAGCAAAGGTTGGTTTGTCATGGTCGTCTTCTGGTGGTGGGTGCTCACCCCTCCTCACCTGGGCTGTCCTTACACAGATCAGAGGTCTCACTGCACCCCCAAAACCTCTCCTCCTCCCTTTTGGCTCGGGGCTGCAAACCTGGCCTCAGCAAATCACCCACGGTTTGAGTCACTGACCTGTAACATTCCAGTCTCTCGTACACCTCTGTGGTCCACCTGCCACCAAAATATCACCTGGTAACCCCAATAGACTCTAAACATAAATACATCAGGGAAGTGAAAAGGAAGTACATCAGCATAAAATCATGCATTACCACTGGAGGACGGTCATTTTTTCTGTAACAGTGGCTGTCATTCTACATTTGACCGTGATGATCCAACCTTGACAGAAACCTTTTTCTACACTGAAATTCAGATTTTGCATTTTCCTTAGAGGACAAAAGAGTATGCCCTACACATTTTACCAGTTTGTATCACATGGCAGATTATGTTATGGCAGATATTTGCAATAATAATGCCAAAAGAAATGGTTTGTAATTTATTATCCATTCCAGGAGCAATGCAGTACCTCTGCCACAAAGAATTCCCTCATTGACCACGTTCTATGAGTATATGCACCATATAATGTATATTTCATATTAGATTTTAGGTCTATCTATCAATGCATGTGCAAGGCTCATGTTTTCTCCTGCTTCTCTTTAAAACAGTGAATTCATTATGTATGGGTTCCAAGACTCATATCAAGCTCCTACAAGGATTACAGAAAAACTTGTTTGCCAGCTATAATGTCATACTTTCCACCTTCCTAAAGTCACCTAATTGTCATGAATTACCAAATGAACACATAATGCAGAAAGCTTAGCAATTGACTGTTTTCTCAATTAATCTGAATTTTTGATTGAGATTCCTTCCTGTTTTCCAGTTTCTGAATTTTTAATGCACCATTTCTTACTTGAACAGAAAAGTTTAATATCTCTTACACAAGACTCATGGTGGCATTTTACCGTTTGTGCGTTTCCCTCCCAACTGACACACTTTTCCTGTGTGCAGTCTGGGTGATTTTTTCCCCTGCTGAATGACACACACCACAGAAGTGGAATGATTTGAAACTTGTGTTCGGTTATAATTTCAGTCATATGGTATTACTTCAATCCGGGTTTCTGCACAGTATTTTCACTGAAGTGAAAATGAAGTGGTGATACATTAATGTTTTCTCCTATAGGTGATGTTATACTAAGGTATAAAGATACTTCATATACCATTAGCTTACTGCTGTTCTCTTATGGCATCAAGTTCTGTGAGTTTACATACTTTTATATCAAACTGATTGCATCTGTCCTTGAGGGCTATGTTACACTTTAATGGTATGGTTAAACACTACAACTTTTGTGTGTAGACAAGCCCTCAGGGCTCAGACAGATGCTAAGTTTACTGCAGCTCAATGAATTAATGCACATCAGCAGAGCCACAGTAACCAGTCATATACATACACTTTGTCTGTCCCAAATGTAGTAAAAAGCTTACAACTCTCTTGCTGAGTATCTCTTTTTTCTTGCTTTAGCCAATACTTTACATGTGATAAACTTCTGTACAAGTGAAAAACCAAGTCAGACTGAATCTAAAATATATAGGAGATCACTTTTTAAAAAGCTGAGGAGGACAGAAGTTCCATGGGACAGAACTGATCCATTAAAAAACCAATACTGGAGAAAAAGAACAGCAAGTTTCCTTTAAAATTAATTTACTGACTTTTTCCTCCCATAAATGACTTAAGGCCCTGGATGTGGGATGCACAACAGTTGAAATATGAGGATGCTGTGACACTGATCTATACTTTTTCTGAGAGTGAGGACATCTTATTTGGTGCTTAGGCTTACATGGAGAGCCAAATCCTTTTTCCCCAATTTGTTATTCCCCCGCACCATCTCCCCAAATGTAGGTCATCAAAGCAGTTTTAAAATCAATGGAAACTCTGAAGATGAGCCAAACTCAATCTGTCAAGGTTACTGTGATATCCTGAGACTGCCCACTCTGAGTTAAGACTGACAGCACAACATTTTGCATGCTCTAGAGTTTAACAATCTTAATGCAGGAGCATTAAGTATAATAAGCATATAAGCATAAAGTAAAGCAGAACAATTGTCTTACAGATCACTGCTAGTGTACAGCAGACGTCTGTAATGATAGAGCTGGCTAAGCCCCATCTGAGTGCTGGAGGTGGCACACCAGACAGACAGGTCACGTGTAATCTTGCCACCTGCCCTTTGCATACAGAAGAGGTAATCACCCCCATCAAGAGCATTGGGGAAGGACCTCCTTACAGAGTTTTGTAGCAGGGAGCAGGATAAGTTGTAATGGTAAGTTGTAGCACTAATGTCTTCTGAAACTTAGAATGGTCCTAATGGACCACTGATTTGGATAAACAAACTCCTGTGCTGGTGGAAACCTGCCCTTAGGCCAGTGTCAGGCCAATTCTACTGCGGCAGAACCTGAACCTACCTTCTCTAGCTGGTTGAGTATTATATCATCCTTCCTTAAAATCAAACAGAAATGTGTTTAGAACAAAAGACACTTCCATAAAAGTATCGTTTTTACACTGTCTCACTCTGTCTCATTTCAGGCTTCTGCTTAAAGCCTTCTTCCCCAGCTCTCACTGTCCTACCCTGTGGCTGAGCTTAAAGCAAACAGTGGAGATAATTACTATCACTTGCAGTGAAGCCGGAACTGCGAGCTCTGTGAGCTGCAGGTTTGGTGGGGTTTTTTTGTGTGTGGTGGTTTGTATTTTTTTAAATCTCTACTCACCAAGCCTGTTCTGGGATCCTGGGAGGATCCTTTGATAAAGCATATTAAGAGCTGCTGACAGTCCCAAACTGAGAGTACGTGGCAAAAAAGTAATGGCACATCTTTAACGTCCTGTGCTCACTGCTACTATGCATTCCCATTATACAACGCAGAAATTTCTAGCCAGAGTTTTCAATCAGTTGAGCCTATTTTAAAAGCATTTTATTTTTTTTCTGTGTTCTTCTTCATATTTATACATTCAGACATTCTGAGAAACTAAAGCTTTATAATACATATTCATATGAGAATTCCAAACATTATGATGTCTTGTTTAGAAACTGAAAAAATGCCATTTTGAGGCTGGATTATCAATATTAGTCAGAAAATTACTTCATGATGTTATCTGAGGCTGACACATCATAGTTGTTATTTTTGCAGAGATGTAAGTTTCCTTAATAGTGACATTCAATACTTGGGTTTTTTCTTAAATATCAGGGAGCAGTTTCTTGCAATGTAACTGAGTGGAAATAAAGAAAATAGGGTAAATACGATAAAAATGCAAACATGAAAGAGATATCTATTGGTAATGTGTACAAGCTGGCACAGTTGGAACCAAATATCAAAATAATTTCTAGCCTATCATACACATATTTTGTGATGGAGAATAAAAGAAGTATCACATGAAATTAGGCCCTTACACAGACTACTTGATGTCTTGACCATTATTTTGTGTCAGCATCAGTGTTGAAGCTGAAATGCATTTGTATCAAAAGCATAAAAGACTCTGTAGATTGTACAAGAATAAAATCTGATCATTCTCATATGAGCCTAAATTACTTCAGACACAATTGTCACAAATATGGGAATAGGAATGAATTAATATTCAAAATTACACAGGGGCATGTGGGGATTATTTTGCAATAAAAATAATTTCAATTTATTAAAAAATTATAAGCATGAGAAACATTCCAGGCTAATGATGATCATTACCAGGGAAAAAAGGTGGCTGTTGATTTAGAATGAAATAATTTATGTGTAGTATATATTTACTCAGTCTTAATCAACATCACAGTAATGTAAATCATTATTAAATATTTAGGTGAAAGCTTGAGGTCGTGGAGGGCTCTGTTATATTGCCTTTCAAGAACTCAAGGGACAAACAGGGCAAATTATGGCAGTCAGAGTCATGCACTGCTTCCCTTCTCCCCTCCCCGCATGTCAATATGTCCCTTGGGGACTATTCCCACAGAAAACAGCGTGGCAGGTGCTCTCCACATCCCTTCTCCGACTGCTCCAAGGCAGCAAGCATCAGGCAGGCCAGGTGGCAGCGCTGAATCGAGCATCCCCTGCCCCAGTTCAGCTACCCCTTGCTTCTGGGGCTGCTGGAGAAGGAAGAGTTCATCTGAGGTTTAGAAGGAGAAGAAAAATAAATGGCATTTTTAAAAGGAAAACTGGAAAGATTTTCCCTGATGTTAAAGACAGCGAAAGCCTTTTTTTGCTAGCTCGGTCTTTCTGTGATAATAGAAAGCACAAGTCTGAGGGTGGTAGAAGGAAGAAAACATCCTGCTGTGGAATTACATAGGATAAAAACAAGGGCTTGAATCTGAAACCACGTCTCGTTTTGCCTCTTCTCCTACCTCCCACAGAGAAATGGCCAAGTGCAGTAAGCAGAGTGAGTGTATCAGCTATTGCCACCAGAGAGCTGCCAGATGTCTGCTTCACGATTGGAAAACAAGGGAAAAAAAATCAACTCAGCCCAGAGACCGGGCTGGGGGAGTGGGGTGGTGGAATCTGATAGTTAGTATCAGAACCCAGGGAAAATTAGCTAATGTGTATGTAGAACAAGAAATCCTCCCTTCCTTGCAATTACTCAAAATATTGGCTTGCCATTGAGAATGCATTTTAGAGCCTGGCATAATTAAATGGAAAGCAGGAGCCAAAAGGGAAAAAGCAAACCATTGAAAAGAAGAGCTAAGAGACTAAAACCATTCCTCATTTACATACTTTGCCATAATTTCAGCAAGTTTAGCCAAATTGCATCAGGCCAAATTGATGCTGATATTAAGCAGCAGCAACTCTACTGGCTTAAGAAGTAATTTCTGGACATGTTCTATAAAACTGAACTCCAGATCTGGCCCGCTGTCTGAAGAGAATTTTGATCGTACGTAAGTCTCCTGGTGTTACAGGACTCAAATTTGCTGAAAAGGTTGTGACTGACCATCTCTCAGACTGGTGTCCTGTAGGGAGGAGCTGCTTGTTCATCACACACAGCTGGACTTCACCCTGGTTTTTCTCCTGTCTGGTGGCTGTGGGACCAGAACCAGGAGCACAGAGCAACCTCACTTCATGTCCGCGTTGTGCTGACTTTTAATTCTATCTCGCTGACTCGCAGGAACTTGGAAGGCGGTGCAGTGCATCTGCATCCAATCCTGACACTTTGGCTGGGAGAGAGAGGAAGGAGGCTGGGCTGCCTCTTCTATCTGCCAGCCAAGAACTCCCCAGGGCTGCAAGAAGCCTTCAGTCTGTTTTGAGTTCGGCATTTAGCTAAGAGAGCTTGGCAGAGAGGAAACTCAGAGAAACTGCAGCTTTTCAGTGGGTCTGACCCCAGTTTTGGTTTCATAAATCTGATGTCAAAGCTAGCACCTTATCAGTGCTTGGCCATGAGATTTAGAGGTTCCTATGAAACTAAAAAAAAACAAAAACAAAACCACAAAACTAAATCAAAAAACAAAACAAAACCCAACCAAACAAAAAACAAAACAAAACAAAACAGAACAAAAACACACACAAAAAACCACAACAAAACAAAAACAAAAACAAAACAAAAAAAAAAGCACCAAACATCAAAAAAACCACAACACTACCACCTCCTGCAAGATATCAGCCTAACATTTCACATAGATGTATTTAAAAGTCTCACTGGATTGAATTAAAGGGTTACTTTGAAGAACAGCATTCTTTAGATCCTGGTGCTGAAAAGGTTAAAAATAATCTTAACCAAGTTCTTTGAAATGTGAAAGATTTGCTCTTCATCCACTGATGGTTATAGCAGCTGAGAGTTAAAATTAAAGTTTACTACTGGCATTTTTTTGCTGCTGTTTTCAGTGCTAGAATGTGATTTCTTTCTGGTTTAGCAGCCTTTCATACTTGTTTAGAGAACTCAGGAGGCAAGTAACATTTGAAATATTATAAATGGTTGACTTGTTGCATAACATATATTTTCCAGGCCCTCTTCTTGTTGAGTGTTAAAGAGATGTTACAACTGACAGAACTGTCTTCTTCCAGAACTGAAATGAATTAGTAAATGTGAAGTAAAAACAGGCCATTTTGTGGAAATCTTAGAAGGAGAGGGGACGAGATAGACAAATGATCTCACCAAGAACTAAGTATAAGTAGAAAGAATAAGATGTATTTTCATATCACACAATGAAAGCTCTTCAGTCCCACAGAGGATTTATTGTTTGTGTTACTACTGGTTAAATGGACTTCTACTTTTTTTTTCTTCTTCTGGTCTGTATTCACTGAATTGTTATTTTTGTTCAACTGCAGCTTTAGAGCATTTAGCGATTAAATCTCCCCTAAGGATTTGTTTTTGTAAAGCCTAGAAGTCTAAGCTATTTTTCTTTATATCTTTATATTAATTTATTGTATCTTTGGTATAACTTGGCTGTTGCTAGGCTAATGGGAGGGTTGCTTTTGTGTTATTATTGTGCACATTAAAGAACAGGTGTAGGATCTCTAGTATGGGGAATTAGGAGGTGACTATTTTCGTCAAGATACAGCTATTATGGGAGCAAGCTCTGCAGACAATCATCCGTGTCAAAAGGAACTGTGATGGGGGAAAGCCAGGAAAATAAAGGGGTTGGAATGTGGTCCAGCACACTGCAGAGACAACACCCATGAATGGAGGCCTCCTCTGAGCACATGAAAATCATACACACAGAATCACACAGAATAATGAGGTTGGAAGAGACCTCTAAGATGACCAAGTCCAACCTATGCCTTAACACCTCAACTAGACTATAGCACTAAGTGCCATGTCCAGTCTTTTTGTAAACACATCCAGAGATGGTGACTCTACCACCTCCCTGGGAAGACAATTCCAGTGCTTTATTACTCTTTCAGTGAAAATTTTTTTCCTAATATCTAACCTGTACCTTCCCTGACGTAGCTTGAGACTGTGTCCCCTTGTTCATCATCAGACCTTCACCCTCATGGCTGGAGGAGAGGAAGACCATGCCTCAAGTCTGAAGGTCCCGAAAGTATTCCCTCATTGCAGGACCTTCCAGCTGAAAGAGAGACCCAGGAAGTAAGTGGGCAAAGGCAAAGATATGGTAAAGCACCATTGCATAATCATTCATAAAAGTAATTTATATGTATTCAGAGGACACAACTGTTTGCTATTTGTTATGTACTCAAGGATGCCTAGAGTCCCTCTGGCTTGCAGACTGTCACAGCTGAGAAGTCAACCTCCTTCTTGAAAGTTTCTCCTTGTGCAGTCACAAATGTCAGCTGATGCTGGTCAAGAAAAGAGGTTCTGGGAAGTAAATCCCTGCACCTTCCTTTCCCATTATTGCACTCATCTCTGAGAAAGGAAGATAGGTCCAGCATCATTCAGATTATTTCAAAAAGCTTTTCTATCATTCCACTATAAAGCATTGTGCAAACATGTAAGTCAAATGATGTTGTTTCATTTTAATGTGTAAAATTTCTCAAGTAATAGTTGAGATGAAGCAGAATTAATTTTACATTAACTAAATCAGCATTAACTACAGGACCTTTCATGGTTCCTTTAACTGATGTCTGTAATACCCAGTACTGTCCATGAGACAGGATACCTGAGAACAGAGAAGTATCCCTGTATAGCTTTCTCTAACATCCTGTTTCTCAGGATGGTTGTGCAAACCTGCTTTTTACAACCAGATTTTCCACAGAAGTGGCAACTGCAGCATGTAAGACCCTCTTCATTCAGATTACTAGAAATCAAGCATCAAAAAAATACACCACACAGAATCAGGCCTTTATCAATCATGTAATAAATATTTTGCAGGATCTGTCCCAAACTGTGGGCTCCTGATTAGTTTGGGCAGCCCAGAGAAGATAATCTTCTTTGTTTTTAAGCTGACTGTGAGGTACTTCTTGTCTTTGAGTTTATTGATCCATTGAGGTTTCTATGACTCCCATATGAGGTTTAAAACTAGGTTCCTTTTCTATAGAAGCATAGCAAGAAGTTTTGGGGTCTGGGGCAACATTTGTTTCAGATAATATTACAGATGTTGTAGTTTTTAAGTTCTACTGGAGCCCACATTTAGACCTAGACTTGCCTTCTCTCAAGTAAGAGGCGAATCTTTCCAAGGAGTGGTCTAACCATGCTCTGAATTGCCCTTCTGAAGAGCTGCCTCATTACAGACAACTAACGGCTTTGCTGAATGTGCAAAATCATGGCCTGGTTTCCACCTTCAGAGCTGACAAATATGTAGACATGTAGAATCAGCTAAGTGAAATTGCAAGGAGCAGAGTAGCTCAGGTCCTCTGCCACACTCAGCAGACAACCATTCACACCTGCCAAAAGTTTTGGTATGCTTCTGAGAGGAATGTGGCTGAACAGGATGGTCAGAAACAGTATGGGTGCTGGGCCGGGCTGTAAGCTGTTTTATTACCTCAGCAATTAGGGAAAGGAATATCTGCATTAGAAGGAGACATCATTCCACACTAGCTTCTTTCAATTGCTGCCTCAGCTCTCTGGTCAAGAGCAACTGAGCCTGGCTCCGGTGAAGCAGTCTGATACTCAGCCTAGTGCTGAGCACGGGCAGACTGTGCACCTTGTGCAGATGTGACATCCCCTGGGAGACAGCTCTGGGGACACAGACTGCCACACTGAGCAGAGGCACTGACCTTGGCACGAGGTCTGCTCCCTACAGCTGAGCTTGCTTCCCTCTCCACCAGCCATTCTTTTAGGGGAACATTTAGCAGTGGCAGGACTGGAGGGAGACAAGCACGAGGCTGCCAAGCCTTCAGAAACAAGGCCCAGAACCAGGAGGAAAGAAGTAGTGATGACTTTCTCATCTTCCATCCCTGCTGAATCCTTCTCAAGTTCACAGCTCAGACATAGGTAAAGTTGATCCACTCTAGTAGAGGACTTCTCTCAGTTCTCTTAGAGAAATAAAGGCTTCATTAAATGTGGACAAACTGAGGATCTGTCCGAGGAAGTTATTTGCTTTCTAACTTCACATCAGCAAAATTTTCTTACCCCATACTGCTGATGAGATTTGACAAACAATTCCATGCCTTACCGGTGGGCTGGGAGAAGTTTGGGCTGTGGACCAAGCCCTCAGCCATTCCTGTTGAGTTCTGTACCCATCTGGAGAGATGAAGCACCGCAGATGACATCTCCTTGAACTTGCAGGTGGAATTGTTTCTTCTGCCTATCTGCCTTCAGGCCAACAGGCTCAAAGCTGGAGAGTCAGGTAGGCACGGGAGGCTGTGCCCCAACACCTCTTCTGTGCCATGGACTTTGCTTCCCTGGGGTTTAGTATGAGCTGTCTGGCTGTGGTGGCTGCTGGTGGCACACCCCAGTGCCTTTGGGTGTGAGGAAAGGGCTGGTGGATCAGCAAGTCTGTGCAGAACAATGTCTCCTCAGAAGTGACAGTACTGATATCACTTCAAGTGTGGTGGGCAGCTATAATAAGAACCATTTGTGGTAATTAAAATCCTCTTGCAATACATGTGTGCTGTATTTAGGATATGCTTATGGAATCATTGTGAGTTTTGGATTCAGCTAGGACTGGTCTCATGGGCAGCATGCACTAATCCATGGAGGGTCTGTTCTAAACCAAATTCCCTCCAGTGGTTTTAGATGAGGCTAAAAGAAATTTTCAACCTCTGTAGGCAAGAAGAGAAGAAAAACATATTGCATTAATTTTACACAAATTGCTCAATATGGAATTTGTCTACAGTAGGACAAAAGTCCTTCCTTTTGTGGAAAAAGCTACAGGACCACCAATGAACTCTATTTTACTACTCATGAAAAAAATTCAGTGCTGCTTTGCCAACCATAGTACTGCAGCTGCCCTAGGCAAACAAGCACATCCATGTTTACAGCTGGACAACCTACTCCCACAGTCTTCTGCACTGCTCTGGCAACTCCAAGAATCATCATCTATCTCACATCTACAGCTCCCGTACAAGGAGGAAAAGTCACTGTTCAGTTTATGTCTGTGTGCTACATCTCTATGGATACCTACAAAAGCTGCTGGGAGGTGAAAAAAAAAATGATCAAGCATTTATAATAGAAGAAAGCGACAAAAATATTTAGTTTGCTGTCTAGGAAGAAAAACAAATATCCCACGCATCCCTTGCAATTCTAGGCACACCATAAAATAATAACACAAAGAGACTCATAAGACTGCAAGGTTATTGTTAATAGGTTAGATTCCCAGGAATTTGTGCAATATCAAGGAAGAAAATGATGGAAGTTTTTACTTCTTGAAGTACCTGTTCCCTAGGATGTTAACAGTAATAAGGAGGACCATGCACAGTCACGGTAACAAAAAAGTGCTTGTTCAAAGCCAGTGGCTTGTCCAGAGGCTTGTATGATCTGTACATGGGTATAGACCATGTAGATCATGGGGCCATGGGTGATGTCTGCATGTAACTGCTCTGAGGTGTAACTGAGGTACTGAATAGGCAAACAGGTCTCCTAATATGGGTGAAGCTGTGGCACTGGGATCCGTGTGGAGAGAAAAGGTCATGAGAAGAAAAATAAAATGAACATCTGCCTGCATGTTTTATTAGCCTGACTTCCTAAGGAAACAGGACTTGCATAACAGTATTACTTGCCCATTTGGTTTTTCTATCCTGCCCTCAAATAACTTCTGATTCCATTGGCTTATTTCAACTCAATTTATCAGAGAGGTATCAGCTTTAGATATATTCTGTTCTTCCAGGTTTCATGAAAACTGGCAGCTAGACAGGGAAAAGAGCTAAATAAATACTCCAAATGAGGGGAGGATTTCAGCATGAATTAAATAATTACTTGATGTGTTTTGTCTGCCAGCTGGCTAGCCAACATGGTCAAATAACTTCAAGCCCATCAGCAAATCAGTGAACCAGGGTTTTTTTCAGTTTGTGTAGAAAGGAACTGGAAAGCAGGTAAGAGGTAAGTGTGTGGTGCCTGAGGGGAGGTGTAGGAGAAAGAATCAAGAAATATTAAGGAGGGAATGGGGCAGGGGATGCCTGGGGGAAGAGGTGGAAGCGTGGGCTGAGGCAGCTCTAGGAACAGAGCAGGGGGAACTGAGGTTGCAGGGGTGAGAGAAGGCCATGGTGGAAGGACTGGGAGTTATTGCAGGGCAGGCAAGTATGAACACAGTCTTCCTGAAATCATGCCTAATTAGTGCTGCCGCTCAGAGGATGGCTTGTACATACAAAGTCTGTCATGAATATATTAGTAGCCTACTTTCAGAAATGATGAGCAACCCTACCTTGTATGGATTTCAGAGGGAGTCACGAGTGCTCGACATCAGTAACTTCCAGGGACTGTCCATATAATTTTCCTTAAATTTGCAATAGCTATACCTAACTGCCTTGCAGCACAAGAATTATTAGATCATTAAAACTTCTTATATCCATCACAGTAAAAGCAAATCTGCAGAGGGTATTAATTTACATACACTGGTAAAAACAGAGAAAAGAACGTACCGCATAAACTATCATCCTTATTACCAGAGGTCTGTAGATTATTTTGTTCTGCTAGATACTCAGTTCTTATTTCTTCAATTGCTGTAAAACATACATATAGCTCGAATCAATTAAAAAGAAATATTTGGGCAAAATCAATAGTGCGTCAGCCACAGCAAGATTTAGCAGCCACAACTGAGTAGAAAACACTGCAGAATCTTAAGAGATGATTCACACCTAACTCAAGTTTTGTGTTGGAGTAACTTCAGTGAAGCATAAACTAAAGCAAGAGAGAGCTCTAGTTTATATGTAGTTTTATATAGTTTTTAGAAATAAAGGCAACAGAATGAATGAGCCTGGAAAGAGGCTTCCAGAAAGGACTTTATCCTCTGTGCTGTTTCTGAAATCTATTACCCCTTGAGGCAGCCACATCAAGGCTTGCACGCTTGATTTTTGCATCTTCCTTAGGAAATGTACAATTCTGCAACTAACTTCAGAACTCTAAAATGAAATTCTGCTGGAACAAAATTGTTCAGGACTTGGAGGTGCTCGTTATAATTTTGCCATCAACTAAGTTTGGACTATCCCTGAGCTCTATCTCTCCCTCTCACAAAGTTCATCTCTCTCTGGTTACATCTAAAAGATTCTTGACAGATAGGGCTTCTCCCAGGCACTTGGATCCTTGCTGTCATGTCACACACATTATCACTTATTTCACAGGTGCAATATTTCTGTCTTAGAATATTGACACTCAAACCTGCCTTTACCTTATGTGTAGAATGCTAGGCAATATAGTTAAGTATATTTTAAGGAACAATATGTCATCATTTTCAGAAAATCCTGCTGGGGCTACATTTTTCAAAGGGCTTTGAGGGATGAAAAATTGAGTTATGAACAGCTCTCTGTACACCTCTTTCTTTAATTATTTTAATTGTCCCTTCAATTACACACACAGAGGAGCAATTTTTCTGATTTGCTCTTGTATTTTAATTGTGGTTGCAAATTCCTCCCATGGCTGAATTTTGAAAATAATCTGTGGCTGAAATTAGATCTGCCCATATTGCTTGATATGCTTATATTACTCTCACAAGTAAAAAGCTTCTGCCTTCAGAAATTTTACTCATTTAACAAGCTGTGATGCCTACTTTTTGGTTGAGAAAGTGTTTTGGGGTTTTTTTTCCACTGAGTAAATCTACCAGTGATATAGCTAAACACAGTGTATGCAGCCATCTAAGTATGGGAGTGCATGTGAGCCTTTTTTTTTTTTTTTTTTTTAAGTATTCCTCAACACATCATTATTTCAAAATTTCTTCTGCTAAGACATTTATGTTACCAGATACCCAATACAGAACTGTAATTTATGCTGTGGATTGTTTTGCAGGCAACATAAGAATGCGTAATTTTGTCAACATTTTAAGCAGCCTAATTGAACCACTCTGTGCCACAATGTTTATCAGCAAGTGTGCCACTCTGGTAACTTTTCACTATATAATGTAACATGCTGAAGCAACAGTGGTGATACTTTGTTGTCTTTGTTGGCTCTTAGGTGTCTCAGAGAGTTGTAAGCAGTGCAGGACTTCTCAGGGGAGATAAATATTAGTACATACCCTTAATGTATGAGTAAGCTCTAAAAGGTGAAGTGTCATCCCTCAGATGGCAGACCTGTTGATGGACAATACAGTAAGAGAACCAGTGACTCAGTCTGCACTATCTTGTGTGATCTGCCTCAGAGTGCTGACTCCATTAAGGGAAAGGAAAACAGACCGCAGGAGTGCGGCTCACTAAAACTGCGCTATCACAGTTTTCAGAGTGACTAATGCCCTGGCAGAGCACAGGCCAATCTGGATCTCAATTAAGTTTTCACAGAGGAGATTATGATCTTTATTTAAACCCAGTTTAGGCTTCTGAAATTCTGAGGTATTCTTAGCAGTTCCTGCTTGACAGTAAGCAAAATCAGAATAAGGTGTGGAGAGTGCAGCTGCACCAATCTCTTTAAGGCAATTAGGAGGTTGATCAAGAGGCAGTAAGGTGTATCATGGTGTGGATGCCCCACAAAGTGCCCTTAAAAAATTTAAATCAATTGTGTCTGCCCTGAAGCAGTGCTGTTCTCAGGCTTCCAAGCTGGCTACAGCTGGGCTAAGAGCAGCAACTAATATATCTGGGAGTAGCTTTAATTATTAATTTGTTACTTTAGTAGGAAGATTGTCACAGAGATACATGCAGATCTGCTTTCTTTGCAGGCCACCAGCCATTAAAACATGTAAGGCACTCCTTATAGCACTTTGAGGAAAATGCAAATACAAGCTGATTCTATTTGCATAGATCAGAAAAGTGAAGTTAAAGATATGGACCAGAATCTCAGCTCTCACAGAGGTTCTCTGATTTATAACAGCCAAGGAGCTGAACATAAGGATGTGTTCGTGTTGTTACATGAGCCTCTTACTGCACATCTAACTCTCAGCAAGTTTCTAATTGCATTTGTAGTTCCAAATGCCTGATTTTACACTCAGACTGCCTTTTGAGAATCTTCCTGTTGCATTTTAGTTATCTGAATCACCCATTCAGGCAAAAATAAACAGTGTCATATAATTTATCTAAATAAATGACAAATCTTTGTCTCTGAATATTTGCAGTGAGCTGTTTCTGAATGGGCCATAGATTAAAAAATGATTCATGGAACACATCAGCAAATGTATTTGCCTGGTTTTGAGAACATAACTCCTAGTGGACAACATCTAAGCAGAAAAGAAGGAATACTACCAAAATAACTAAAAGTTTTTTAATCATTCATCCTTGTCTGCCAAATACATGCTTGCAGAACATTTAAAAGAATGTACCCACTATAGGTCACAAGTGCTTTAGAGCCACATTTTTAAATTGTTTTAAACTTTTAAAGAACCTGCAGATAAGGGGCATCTTCCTGTTTTCAAAACTATCTACTTTCCTGCTTTCTACAGAAGTTTGGAGGCTTCCGAATGTTGAAGATGTCCTGTGATTTTTATGTGCTCCTTTTACCAGTCAGTGAATGGGTTACTGAGGCCCTTGTATTCTCCCAAATGCTCTCACAGGCATTTTATTATGCTGGTGAATCTTGATTTATTTATTCATAGGAATCCATTTGTGTATTTGAGATCATATTTTAATTTCTGAAACAATGTCTTCACCATTTCTGAAAACATTACCTCATGGCCAGGATTTCAAAATAGCTCAACATTCACAAAATCATTTCCTCATCACATCAAATAGTGAGCTCTTGTGAAAACACAGACAGAGGAACTATGCAGGAACTGTATTAAGCACTGAATACTCTTGAAAAATTCAGCTTTCATTTTGATGTCTGGCTTTTCTGAGGATGTTTGCCTTACCAGGGAAGCTGAGTTCCTGCAAATTTAATAATGTAAATGTTTGTGACTTAAAATTAATGGGAAACATCATGGCAATCTTCCTTCTGGCTAACAAAAATGTCATCTTTCTAATGTCATAAGGTCCTAATGTTCATGACACAATGAGCTCTGTGTGTGTGGCTACACTAGTCTAAGAGTGGTGGATGTTGGTCTTATCACTTTCTTATTGTTTAGTTATTTGTGTAATTGAACCGAAGAGCATCTTTTGTTTAATCTGAAGGCGTATTGTAGTGGAGTTACTCAGTAGTTTTTACATGGATCTCAATAGGATGACTCACATAGTAAGTTGTTACGCCCAGCTGTTTTAGCATAAGACATAAGAAGAATTGTACCTAGAGGGATTATCTTATTAATTGTGGTCTGTATCAGATATGAACCCCACCTTCTGCAAACTACAGATTGCATGGAATTTACATAGAAGTAAACTAGTCCCAAGAAAATTCACAATTAATTTCATAGGACTTGCAGATGACAGCTCCTAGTCAGTTAAAGAGTAAGGGCAACTGCGTATGACACTACACTGCATCTCACAGTTTCATTCAAGTTCACTGACATGTTGTTGAACTTGTTTTCCACACTATCTTCTTTTCCTTTTTGAATATTTTCAGAAAGTCATACAATAAATTTTTAGTCAGCAGATTTCCAGCACATGAGGGAGGGGAGAAGAAAGGCCCAGGTTTGGTGAGACCATGCACATACGTAAACACTAATCTGAATTTTCAGCCAGTTTAAAACAAAAGAAAAATAATTTCCCAATAAATTAAACTTCTAATTTATATGGTTACGAAAGGAAATTAGAGTGCAAAAAGTCACATCTAATCAGGACTTAAACAGATAATGGCTGCTGGATGTATTTTCTGCTACTCTTTTCAGCCCAGGAAATTCATGGTTGTGGGGTGTTTCAGACAGCAAAAGTGAATGATTCACAGAGGCAAAACCAGGGTGCCTAATCGATGTCTGGATCTTCACGCTGCTCACCGGGCCTCAGACGCCGTCCCTGACTCTCCCTGCAGCTGTGTGTGTCTGCAGCTCCTGCCCGTGCCCGGCTGCAGCAGGGACCGGGGCTGGCTGCGTGGGCTGCGCGGCCAGCAGAGCGGATTGCGGTTCACAAGTGGTGGAGCACGTCTCCCTTGCCAAGAAGGCTGTTTTTGTCTGAGGCTGCCAAAGGACGCTACTGGCTGAAGAGTCGCTCCCTCTGAGCCAGAGGCAAATATTCGCTTGAGCAATGAAATAAACAGATGACTATAAAATGTATTGTCTGTTATATTGGAATATGTTGTAACATTTCACAGTCTGATTTTCTTTTGCATACCAGTAATGTATGGAGCGTTAGCTCACACTCATGTCATTTCATGAGGTACAGGACTACAGTGCCACAGAAGGTCAAACAGGAGAAAAAAAATTGCATGTTTTAAGCTCATGAAATGATGAAATGCCTGTGTTGTTTATATGCTAAAAAATGCCCCCCTTTCTTTTTCCACATTACATGACTTAGTACATAATCTGTCTTTAATTTGTTTCTTTCAAATGGAAATAAGTATCATTAATATTGGTATTTCATAAAATAAACTATAGCTTAAATAACACAGAATTATCAGCTCTAGAACAAGCTGGTGACAATCAAGCAAGTCAACCTGCTCCACAGCAAAATACTCTGGTGTTTGCTAGGTTATATCTAAAGAAAGCCACTGACATCTAAGTACTGTAGATTTTGATTCAAGGCAAAAATTTATGGCAAAACACATTTTTACATTGTCAAACAGCTGTCGTGCTAACACAACACTCTTAATACTTTCAAAATACACTACTACAATTTTAGCATGAAATACTAAAAGAAGGGAGAAATGCAGAAATACAAACAGAGCAAGATGAAAACATTTTTTCACCTAAGTCTTGAATCTAGTCCACTTAAGAATTCAAACATGTAAAGAGCATGTTGTCTCATGCATGTCTGCTGCAGGTTCCAATGAGAAACACCATGAACCTCAAGCTATATTAAATTACTCCTAAACTCCAGTAAAAGAGGTGCTCCTCATAAGCACTACCTAAATTGTACAATGCAGATCCTCCTAACAAGAACTGTCTTTTTGGTAAGTATTTGTGCAAAGGACGGCAAGTAATTTATGAGTGGGCCCTCAGGCTCTATAATTTGCAGGGCAAGATCAGTAACAGTCAGAAGTTCTTTCTAGGCCAAAGGAGATACAGAAGTAAAATTTCTCTTTTGCTGCTGGAAACTGCTGAACACATTATAGGTTAACAGAAGGAAAAGGCAGTATAAAACACCTGTGAAATCGGGAAAGATGCATCAAAAACTTGAGTAAGTATTAGTCATGCTGGCTAACTGGCTTGAAAATTTCATTAGTAAAGATTCTTATATTTTGTAGCTGAATGAGTAGAAACAGTAGAGAAAAACAAGGTAAACTATTTTCAGCAACTAAGGTTTTATACTAGATGTACAATAGTACAACCTTAGTTTCTTGGCTAACTCCTTAGTTTATAAAATGGAAATAATGGGACCTACTCCCACCTCATGGGCAGTGCTTGGAAGTTGTTTTCAAGATGCAAAAGTGGTAATATGTTAGTAGTGAGGATGACGATTATGTAGTACAACTACTGCTAGTAGTAGTAGCTTCAGAAGGTATGATTATCTAGCTTAAAAAACATTACAAAGGGAGTCTCTCCATGAGCTATGACTTTCAAAAGCCTGAAATCTTCATTAATAAAGCAAAGTGAATGGAATCAGTTTGAATGCATAGTATATAGATATGTAAAATTCTACCTGCATAAAAATCCCTGGTTCCATAATTAAATCCTTGTGCAGGAGTAAGACTTCAGCTACTAGTATTATGAGAAGCAGTGGTTAGCTGGAAAGCCAAATGCTCTTGCCTTCATATGTTGAAATCTGCTTCCCACCTGAGCCACACCACAGTTAAAACAAAAAACATATGTTGGCTTTTACTTAGGCACAGCTCATTATAAACTCTTACCCAGCTCTGCAACCTCTGGTGTCCAGAAGCTTTTAAAGTTCTCCTGATTGCAGGGAACCCTGGCTAGCTGTGTGCTGCAGCCCTGAAAGAGCTCTGATGCAAAACAATTCGACAAGAGCAACTGGAGCAAGTACTTTCAACAGTTCAGGTGGGAATAGAATTTCCCCTCCCCCTGCCTCATCTCCTGAAGTTTTGCCACTGGGTCTCTTATTATCCTATGACATCTCACACAGATATGAAACTGATGTGAAAGCTTCTAGTTTTGAGCACAAAAGCTTAACCAGAAGTAGTAACAGAAGTTAAGTAACTAATTATGTGAGGAAAAACCTGCAGCTTTGTTTGGTTTTCTGAGGCCAGGACTCATTGGTTTTATTTTTTTTCTGTTGTGGTGTTTGTTGGTGGTTTTTTTTGTTTTTGTTTTTGTTTTTTTTTGGGTGGGTTTTTTTTTGTTTGTTTGTTTTGGTTTTTTTTTTCCCCAGCAGTGAAGGAGAGAAAACCAGGATTGAATTTAATTATTCAATGACCCCAGGTGGCCTATACTTCTCCATGCCTGTTAGCCACTGAATGCTATCAGAACTGCTTAGCTGAAAGCTGCCTTTTGCATGTTGATGGGCATTGCAAATCCTCCTGCAGAGTTGTCTTTCATGTCAAGACAATATCAAGCACAGCAAAACATCACCATATGTCCTTCTCTCCACTTCTCCCTGTGTTTTGCAGGTTGTATTCTCTTTCTCTGCCACTCGACAAATTTGCTTCCCTGGTGGTAAGTGTGTGTGTGTGTTCGTGTGTGTGTGTGTGTTCACAATGTCATATTCCGAGGGAGCGGGGGATGGGGTTGGGGAGAAGCACAGTGCCTTTGCTCAAGATCCTCTTTTTTAGCTAAAAAGAAGAGCCACATCTGCTGCTTTGTCCACAGACTGTCTACTCTAATTGTCAATTCCGGTTCTGATTTATTAATATTCACATCCTTAGCTACAGAAATCCTTCTTTCAGAGTGGATGAGTGACTGTTTCCCACCTTTCTCCCTCCTGATTAGCAAGTGTCATAGCATTCTTGTTTCTTGCCAGCAAGAATTAATCATGCTACAGAGCCTGATTCTTTGGAGGGAAGGAACTTCTAAAAAGCTCCAGGGAAAAGATGGAGAGAAACAACCTTGCATTTCTTGAGAGTCATATTATTAACCTGATCTAATTTTGGACATGAAAATTTCCTACAAAGTCTAATTTAGTGTTACTACCAAAATTACAGAGTAGAAGGGGGTGAAAAAAAATCCCACAAGGGAGTCTTTAAATGCTTCTATTGAATTTGTGGTAAATATTTTCTTTCTGTCCACTTGACTGAAAATTTAAGTATTTTTGCCTTTTCTTATATTGGTTGCCATATAAGATACAGAGTTTGAGTAGTTTTATGGCCTCAATCCATGCTGTCTTTAACAGAAAGGTAGTAAAAATGAAATTAAGGGAGAAGATAAATGTCAAAATCCTACGATGGCACATCTTGTAATTATCACATCTGCTACAAATCTGGAAAATAGCTTTTGAAGCTTGCCATGCTGCAAACAACTCACACAATGAAGGGGAGCAGCACAGTAAAGAACAACTGGTAATAGGATTTTTAAGTGGACTTTTAATGCTGTAGTAAGAGGTCTTATTATTATATCTTTTGTTTTGACTCCTTTTTGATGTTTATCTAAAAGAATAATTTCCCCTTTCATGATGCACTCTAGGATGAGTGGACACTTCATGATGTTCTACTTGGAACTATGGCATGGCAACAAATTCATCAGTGACAAAAAGAATGGTGGAAAGGAGTGAGGACTAAAGAGAAAATTCATTCTTGACGTTGCTGCCTCGGGAAAGCAATGTCTTTTCATTCATCTTCTTCCATGGGTTTATAAACTCATTTTCAAGGTTTATTAATGTAAGGCAGCGTGACTCTAGGAGCAACTGTGCCTTTTCTTATGTGATGTTCACAGTGTCACTTGCTGCTAGTAGCACTTTGTATCTTAGTAACCTGCAATATATTTATGTGCTGAACAGCATAGTTGAAACAAGTTGAATGGAATCTTGAAGGAAATTTGTGATCACAGGCCTCGATCCTCAGATTAATTGTCTGTGGGAAATGTGTATATTTGCAGATAATTGCATGTTCAGAGCATCACTGCAAAGCATCTTTGTTCACAAATGACTCATCAGTGCTTTGGCCTCATGCTTATAATTCTTTTCAAAAGCAAAAGATTGACAAGATAGTAAAAATAATAATTCACCCCAGTAAAAACAGTAATTCACTCCCTCAAAATAATCAGTTGTTTTCTGTCAATTTTTCTATACAGGATTTTACTTTGTCTTTCCTACTGTCATCATTTGGACACCATTAAGCATAGAATCATAGAACAGTTTGTTTTGGAAGGAATTCCAGAGATCATCTAATCCAGCCCCCAGCCTTGCATGGGGACACCTTCTGCAAGGCCAGAACACTCCAAGCACACATAACCTGGCCATAACACTTCCAGGGATGGGGCATCCACAATTTAGCAGGAAAATTTTTTCCAGTACTTCACCACCCTCACAGTAAAGAATTTCTTGCTTATATCTATCTATCCTATTTCAGTTTAAAGCCACTACCCCTCTTTCTGCCACTAGACAGCACTCCCTCTCCAGCTTTCCTGTAGCCCCTCTCCAGTTTTTCTGTAGCCCCTCTGGGTGCTGGAAAGCCGCTGTAAGTTCTCCCTGGAGCCTCTCTTCTCCACACTGAACAACACCTCTCTTAGCCACTCCTCAGAGGAGAAGTGTTCCATAAGTCCTGTGGACTTCCTCCAGCATGTCCACAAGCCCCAGCTGGATACAGTGTTCCAGATGGGATCTCACAAGAATGGAATAGAGGGGAAGAACCACCTTCCTTGCCTGGCTGGTCGCTGTTTTGATGCAGCCCAGGATGCAGCTGGTTTTCTCTGCTGCAAGTGCATAACTGCCAGGGCCTGCTGAGCTTCTCATCACCCAGGCTGTCAGGCAGGGCAGTGTGAAATGCTTTGCACAAGTCCAGGCCAATGATGCTGGTTGCTCTTTATCTACCAGTTCTGTATCACTGTAGTAAAAAGCCACCAAATTTGTTGGCATGGTTTGTTATTAGTGAAGCCATGTTGGCTGTTACCAAAAACCTGCTTATCCTTTCATCTGCCTTAGCATAATTTCTCCTCTGTTATCTTGTCAGGTGCTGAGGTCAGACTGACTGGCCTTATATCCCCATACAGGGGGAAATATTTCTTCTTAAAAGTCAGGGTTATATTTCCCCTTTCCCTGTCACAGGACTGCCAAACCATCTCAAATATAATTGATGGTGGCTTAAACTGAGGTTGTCTCATCGGATCCCATGGACTTGTGACCTTCAAGTTCCCTAGATGTTCTTCTATCTGATCTCCTACAGTGGGCTAGGGTCTTCCTTCTTCCAAACCTGCCATTACCTTCTGCAGTTTGGGTGGTGTGACTGGAGAACTTGCTGGTGAACCTTGAGGCAAAAAGGTCACTAAGTACCTCAGCCGTGTTCTGGCTAACCAGATCTTCTCTTTCCTTCTGGAGGAGGCCCACATTTTTCCTAGTCCTCCTTTATCACCAGTGTACCTGTAGAAGCTTTTCTTGCTGTCCTTGATGTCCCTGGTCAGATTTACTTTTATCAGTGATTTAGCTTTCCTAAGCTTTTCTAAGCTTTCCTAATCCTGGGATGTTCAATCTCTTCATATTCCTCCCAAGTTACTTGCCCTTGCTCCAAGCCTCTGTAGACTTCCTTTTTGTGTTTGAATCTGTCCAGCTGTTCCATGTTCATCTGTGCACACCTCCTAAATTTTTCACCTGGCTTCCTGTTCAGTGGCAGGCTACTGAGCCTGAAGGAGGTGATCCTTGAACATTAACCAGCTTTCCTGGGGTTTTCTTCCCTCCAGAGCTTTACTCCATGGCACTCTACCAAGCAGATCTCTCCAGGCCGAGATATCTCCTCTGAAGTCCAGGGCTTGCTTTGCCCTTTCTCCTGCCCTAAGGAACTCAAACACCACCAGTTCATGGTCCCTGCAGCCCAGGCTGTCCTTGAGCTTCATATCCCACACCAGCCCCTCCTTCTTGGTGAGAACAAGGTTCAGCACAGCAGCTCTCCTTGTTGGCTTCTCTATCACTTGGAGAAGGAAATTACCGTTGAGGCATTCCAGGAAACTCCTGGGTTGCTTAATGCCCTGCTGTATTGTCCTTCCAACAGATAATAGGGTGGTTGAAGTCCCCCACAAGGACCAGAACTTGTGAACATGAGGAAGTTCCTACATGCCTATAGATTACTCATGTCCCCTGTCCCTGCCATTCCTTTAATCCTGGTACATCATCCATCCCCAGACAGAACTCCATGCACTCCAGCCAGTCACTGACATGGAGGGTGACACCCTCTCCTCATCTCCCCTGCTTGTTCTTCCCAGAGAGCCTGTATCTTTCCATTTCCTGTATCATTCCCTTCCACTCCAGGTACAGGAGGCACTGTACCACATCTCTGTGCACACATGAGGAACTAAAATACTTATTTTTCACCAAGACTAGAAAAATTAAGCTGCTGGGAGTGGAAGGGCTGGGAAGGAAAAGGTATCAGCAGAAGGGCAGCCAAGGTTTATTAACAGATAAAGGGTATTTTCAATGCTTCCCATTATGAACATTTGTCTTCAGACCCCTTGTGTCACATATTTTTTATTAATTTTCCATGAACAGGGAAAAGAATGTCACTCCCAACTTAGAGAAAACAAGTAAATCTTCTGGGACAATACCTTTTTTCTCCAAGGTGGAGAAGAAATGGACTATGCATGTTTCTCTTTTACTCCCGTTACTTTCAATAAAAAGTTAAGAGCATCACCTCCTTCTCTTCTATTAGTGATTACATTCTGAAAGAAAGGAGTGAATCCTGCTCCTTGACCCAAAACAAGAAGAATAGACCACAAGCCCTGGAAGGTGTGGACTCTGTCTGTAGGGAAATATCACATCCTCCTACTCACTAGGGCATTCTATGCCCCATAGACAAGGAGGACTTCCTTTTTCTGCCTTTGTTTCAGCTTAGGTGCCTCTTGTTCATAGGGTGGATTCTGCATCTTTCTGTGTTTGTCCTTGTGGATTGCCTCTTGCAATGCCTACCTCAACAATGCCTACCTCCCCTGTTATTCAGGGGACCTGGACAACCAGCTCAGCATTTGGCAGAGCAGGCACAAAATCGTTTGAAGTCAAAACAGAAAATCTGTTTTTCTTTGGTTCTGGTGTGAAATTTTGATTTTTGCCTTAGAAAAGCCGAGGAAGAAGTAAACAACCCTAAGAACAGAGCAAGGCTTTTACAGTGGAAGCACTCAGAAGGGCCTGGGGCAAGCCATGAAGTAAAGGGAAGGTAATATGAAGAAGCACCAGCACAGGGAAGACAACATGGGAAATGCGGTACAGCTGAGTACTAGTCTATCCACAAGCAATTGGGGGACCAGATGGAAAGTACTGTAGAAGTGTACACCTAACAAAGTTATTATAGTGACCACACAGGTGAGAGGTGCTGGTACTTCTGAATTTTGGGTCCTTAACTGTCCAGTATAGTTTGCCTTCAACCTAGTCTTGGTGTGATATTGTATGCACAGCAGTTGCTTATATGACAACCCCTCTGCCTTTGAAAATCAGATGGGAAAAGGTAGCATTTAGTGAAACAAAGAAAACCAAGTTCCAGGATACAAAATGGGCTGCAATTCTTCATGAGCTTCTCTTGACCATCCCAGGACACCGTTCAGCCCAGGAATATCACTGCAAGAACAGTTCCTCTGATTCCCTCTTTGGGATAATTACAAATATAAGAGTTTCATACAAATTCACACAGGCACTGCCATTTTTCTTCAGAAACCTCTGTACAGACTTGTTACATTTCTGACCCAAATGTTTTAATATAGATTTTTTCTGTGGATTTCATCTAAGGCATCTGAAGCTATTACAATTTCATATGTTGCAGTAATCTGCAGTCAGTCTGTAGTAGGTTTCTGTGAGGGGGGTTTGGAAAACAACTCGCTTTTTTAATGCATCAGTCTCTTTCTATTAATATCTTGGATCATTTTGGGAATATTTCTAAATATGAATAAAATATTAATCTGCAGATTAAATACTAAGACCTACTTTGAGCTCAATTGTGCTACAATAAATCAGGTAGGCCAAATAACTGCACAGTATCTATGCCATATAATTTAGATGAGAATGTGTCCAGTTCTTATACTCTTCTTTTAGAATTAAAGTTACTCTATTTTCTCTGACAGGATAACAATGGTGTTCATGATAAGCTGTCATACACAATTTCAAAGACTTTTTTCCCCAAACCTTTGCTCTTCTTGCAAATAAGATAAAAATAGAGACCAGACTTAGCTGCTTTTACAATGTACATATCTGAGGAGTTCCTGCTTTTCAGCACACAGAGCAGAATTTGAAGCCAACACAGAAACAAACCCAGAAATATAAGACAGCCCAAAGGCTGTCAAATGCAAGGTTTGTGTTTTTTCTTGTCTATCATACAGAGGTAGTATGGGGGCCCATGATACCCTCTCTTCTTGCAGGCTTGTGTGAAAGTGCATGACAGGGTGCCACGGCTGCAATTCTGTGAGTGCAGAAGAAACTTAACTGTGGGTTAACTGGGTTGATGCAGAGTTAAAGCAGACACACCAGAGCTTCTGTAGTTTCCCCTTATCTAATTATTAGTTACTATTTAGCTATTGGAGCACAGATGTGACAACATAAAGAGAAAATCTCAGTAGAAGATTTGATCAAACTCTGAATTGTTAGACTTTTGAGGTAAGAGTAGGGGCTGTCTTTATACTCCAGATTTATGCAGAGTTTAGCAAAAGAACTTTAGTCATTGACTGGGTCCTCCAGGCAGAACAACAACGTGAATAATAAGTGATAACAGCAGTCAAGCAATATAGCAATTAGTTCATAGCTCCATCTAATTGAGCCAAAGTTGCAAAATAAAATCAGAAAGATCCGTAGCTGCTTGTGCAGGAGGCTTACTTTCTGCTGTAATTGTTGTGACAATCTTTATTTTTTTCTCTTCTTCAGCTTTTTAATGGAAAGTGCTAAAAGCTAATTTTTGAAGCTGGGGACTTGTCTTCTGAAAGACATCAGAAAGTGTTGTCCCATTCCCATCAAGCGGTTTCTTAGAAAACACCTATAGGAGTGCTTTGAGCTCAAGAAATGACTGGACTTACAACATTAAATTGGAAAGCAAAAATCCTGGAATGAAGTAGAGAAAACTTTCTTGTTGCTTGTCTGCTGGATACACTGAACTCCTACATGCTAATAATGATGAATTTATGCTAGACTACGGAGGAGAGGTGAAAACAAGGTCAGCTCATCAGTGGGATAGGAGATCCATCCTTCTGCTTGTCAGACAGACATCTTGTGTTAATTCTGAGGGTGAAACTGCAGAAATTTTTCAGAAAATGCTCTCTTGTATTCTTTTTCTTCTTTTTTTTCCCCACAAGAGAGTCCTGTAATCACACAGTGACATAACTGCTCCTAGGTAAACTGGCAATGGTGGAGCACTAGAGACATGCTTGAAGTTATTTGCTGATAGGAGTGCTCAGGTGTCTAAACCTCACCTCTTGTTCTGACGTTAATTACTGTAATGTTCTTTTTAATGGACACAATATCATGAGGAAGAGATAAGGAATAAAAGGCTGAGGCTGTGTTTGGTTTTGGAAAACAATCATCATCATCATCAAGAAAAAACTGTTCAAGCTAGTCAGGTGAACCAAAAATTCAAATTAAGTCAGAATGGACAAGTTCTGTAGAGCTCATGTTGCACACTGAAGTTATCTTTCCAGTGTAGTTAGCCCCTTTTGTCCACTGAGGATGCAAATCACAGGTGCCAGCACCTAAGTATTCCCGAAAATGGTGTAATCTGCCAGAGATGTGTCAGTAAAAAACTGCACCTACGACTGCATCTGTGACCTGGCTGGGCACTTTGTAATTCCTTCCAAGTTCACCCAGAACAATTCAGTTCTGCTGGCCGCCCTGTTCCCTCTGCCTTTCTTTTGGTCTCAAAGAGCAGGAAAAAGCACAGGCCATGCTGTACAGGAGCTGTGCAAGTACAATCTCACCTTCACCTATGTTACCACATCTGCACTTTCTACTGAGTGTTTCCAGAAAGTTAGAGACAGCTAACAGGATTACAGTCAGTTAAGACAAGTTACCCTGGGTAACTGGGTTACCCTGGGTGTATGTCACTGGGCATGAACAGGCTTGCTGTTCTTGCCATCCACTGCAAGAAAAAAGAGCCAGAGATAACACCCTCTCTCTCATGATACAAGCTGTTGCTTGGTGATTAAAGTAGCTGTCTGTATTTTTGCATACCAGTCGGGCTGGCATTTCCCCCAGCCTCCTGCCCATCAGTGGCAGGTGGGGAGACCTGGCTGGGAAGGGGAGCAGATAGGCAGAAGTGCTGTGGCTGCCAGGAGAGCCCATAGGGTAGCATCAGCACAGATCAGTCAACAGCAACCAAGTAGTGCTGTTTCCTAACTTTTATGAAAATGTGGCTGGCAGGCTGTATGCAATATCCTAAAGACTAACAGTAGTCTCTGCTCATTGTGCCTTTGGGAAGTTCATAGGCATTTCAGGACCTGCTTAGCCTAAGTAAGTTCATGCGGTGTTCCCTAATGTGGTGGTCTAAACTTTACTAACAGGATAAAGACGTCATGAGCTCATCAGGAATTTAGGGGGCAGGATGTCTTCAGGGGCCCAAAGGACAGATTAACCAGTGAAGACTTCAGGAAACTGTAACTCTTTTTCTGTTTTCTCAACCATAAAACCATTAGATTTTAATGAAACAGTTTTTAGAAAAATTGCTTTACATTTTTACTCAGGGGAAAACAAGAAAACTAAATTTTACTGTCCAGCTAGCAGACAGGGTTTTTGCTGTAGTTATTTTCATTGAACCCAGTAAATGTGTATCTATCTGTGTTTTCTGAGCACCCACACACAATTTCACAGCCCTATGTTAGAGGTGTTCTAGATCGCTGTCCAAGCTGAAACGTTGTCTTAGTACCAGACCTTGTGGCCTCTTCCTGGGGGGAAAAGCTGGCATTAAACTTCTATGTACTTTAAACCAGGGCATTAGCCTTGCCAAATGAAGAACCTGAATGACTAGTCTGCACTTCCTGTGACCTACAATCACACCTCATCAATCACATCTATGCCTGTGATCATGAGATTGTACTTGTATAGTCTGAGTTTTAGAATATTTTATCTGTGGCCAGGTCCTGGTTCAGTTTTCAAATTTTTTAATGGTCATCCAAATATTTGCCTGACTTTACAAAACTTAATGGATGGCAGGAAAATAAATCTGGCAGTTATTTACATATTTAAAAAATCCTTATAAAGCCATAGCACTTTCTCCTCACCTAGGATTATTAAACCACTTTGCCTGTTACCATCAGTTATGAAATTGATCAACATCTATATTTAAGTGTCAAATGCTGTTTAAAGATAGGTGGGAGATATGAGCCCAATCTTATTTTCTGTGCCCTGGTGTAAAAACCCTTGATATATTTTCTCCAGTCTCATGTCTTTGCTCAAGTATTTGTTACAAGCCTCTAAATCTTTCTTTTTACAGCTTTTAGTGAAATCTTCTGGTCATGTGATGGCAGAGCAGAGGAACCACTGATCTAAGATGCAAAAGTGTTGTATTTTTAACCCTCAAGAGTCTCAAAAGAGAAGCTAAAAACCAAATCTGTTTTCTCTTCCACTGAGGGTCCCCTTCCAGCACAGACATGAGTCACATTGGCAGAAGATCACGCAAGGTCTCCCTGAGTGGTTCCTAACTCAATTTGTACAAACAACTCTCACAGCTTTACACCACAGCTGAAGTTACATGACCAGGAGGGGTCATAAAACGTGTGATATGAATATGGTATCATGAGTGATTACTCTTGCTGGAAAAGAGACAGACCCCAAAATCTTGGCTGTTATGAGACATACCCGGGAAATTAGATCACTTTGCAATATAAGTGTTGGACTATTTAATCCCTTCTGAACTTCTATAGCTGCGTCAGTAGGTGAAGACATGACAGTCCTCACAAGCACCCAACTTTGAGAGCAGAAGCAGCCAGGACACTGCACCTTCATGCTGCTCTGCTGCCTTAAGAGCTGTGTGGCTGCAGGGGAATCCTCACGGCCACCTGTGCAGTGCTGCAAAGATTCATGGAGTCAGCCAAGGCAGCAAGACCGTCACAGCCAAGCCTCATGCTTTCACTGGTCAGCATGGTGTCATTCAGCCTCGGAAAATACAGGTAAGGGGAGAGAGACAGGAATGAAATAAATCAGCAAGTGTATGATCCCTTTTATTCTGAGGACAATAAAGCCTTTCCCTTTCACCTGACTGAACACAATTGGTTTGGGCCAAATCTTTTTTATGAATCAGAATAATTTTTTCATGATCATTTTATTACAAATCAGCAAAAGAGAAATGTTTCTTGATCATTTTTATTTATAGAATGTCTTATTCAAATAATTTATATCAAAAGATGCATTTCATCCATACACAACCAGAAATGTCTTATGCTTTTCAAGGAACATGTTTTGATATAAAAATTGTTTACATAGCAGTTAAGCCTGTGATCTGAAATTGCCTGAGTCTGCAGATCCCAATTTTAAGATTAATTTGTTAAAAAAGTCCCTTATTTTACACAACACCTCTTTTTCTGGAAAACTTCCTTAGTATTGTCCCTTAGTTTAGGGTTGTCAAGCTTGGCTTATTTTTAGACATTGAATAGCTCTTCATTAAAGCAAATTATTCATGAATATAAGGCAGCAAAAACCAGATTAAATGGATGTATGAATAATCTAAAGTAGATGTGGAGAAAAGCTTGAAAAAGGACCCTATTCCTTATGCCAGCTTGGTTTGTGTGTGGTCCCTCTGATCTATTTCTTTTCTCCTGTTGGTGAGAGGCTCTGACAACCCTTTTAGTGATAAACACCCACATAAACCAGTGTGTCACCATTATGCATAGGCTCAAAGTCCATTCCCATATTGCTGCAATGTGCACCCTTGAACAGCAATTTAATCTTGTAATTCTGTGCTGTATCTGACACATAATCCCTTTCTGAGAAAGTTTATCAGCCTTTGCAGGCTGGTTCCAGGACTTTTGGCAAGTTTTGGCCCTATGCTACCTTTAATGACATGGTGACACTGTGCAAAGCGTTTTTCTGGTGTCTTCTGACCAACCATAGCTAATTAACTACAAGCCGGAAAAACGTTACAGTATTGAAATGTCTAATCCAAATGGCAGAAAAATGAAACAAACCAAAACTCTTTCTCATGGCATCTATCCTTGTCACATTTCTGCAAGTGACTTGTAAAATGATTTGTATTTTATATGTATTTGTTCTGTTTATGTTACCCTAAATGTAGAAACTTTTTCTTGGATTTTTTCACGACCATGTTCATTCTCAAGTATATCTCTCCATATACATAAGAAAAGATCAGTAGATGTTCTGCTGGTTATACTCTCATTTTCATGTAAATGTAGCTCTTAACTGCCTAAATGCATTAATTAAACTGGAAGCAAACTCAAAAGCCAAAAGCTAGTTAATGAACGTCATCTTCATTCAATACATGAGAATATCAGAAAAGCACTTACAGACATCACAGACTGTCAAAGCAGTGACAAAATAAATCTTAGGATCTAGATACAAAGTCTTTTTCATTAGCAAGAGATCTATTAATGGATTCTATCTCCTCAATTTACACCACCAGGAAAAGACTCTTTTTAAAGCATTTCCTGGTGTCAAATTAAGACTTTTTCTTTCTCAAGCTTCACATAATTGTCTCAGGCAGTATTTTCTGCCGGCTTTCATCTTGCCATGTCTAGCAGCTATGGAAGCTAGAAAGTCTTAACTTTTCTGACTCTGCTCCCATGCTTCCTTCTGCAAAGCTTTGGATAAAAGAAAGCTTGAACCCTCTCCTTACAGAGAATTGATTGACCACAGCTTTAATGAACGGCAGCATGCAGATGGTTCTAGAGAGGATGTGGTGGAACAGGCTAGCACAATGAACAAGGAAAAGTCAATAATGAGCTGCATACCTACCTGAAGATTATGCCTTTCGAGTGGTCTACTGTGACCATTCAGCATCTCTTTCCATAGCCAAAACCATTTTAATAATTGTGAGAAAATATTAAAAAACCAGCTGCATTTCCTTACGAGTTTACACAGTGGGTAGCTCTTTTGTAACAGTCTTCATCAGTAATTTTCTTTCTCGACTTTTGTACTGACATACAAAGAGCCTTTCCTGAAAACTAGTAAATGGTGCAGATTGCTAGAACAATTCAGTGATGATAAATTATGTATTTAAGAATTTTCTGAGTCATCTAGCAGGGAATCAATCTCAGACTGATTGTGGGTTTGTAGATTCTTTTGCTATTATTAAAAACTTTGGTCTGTGCACTTGCTGTACAGCTACCTTAAGCCTTAGCAGTCTAATGAATTTCCTGTTAAAACGAGACTGAATTTCAATGAAAGAATTACTTGAGCTTTTGTAATCATCTATAGTAGTGAAAGGATCAGCAGTAGGCCTGGAAGCTAGGAATTCCCCTATTCTAAACGTGCCACCAATTTCACAGACAAGCCACAAAAGACTATATTTTTAAAAACAGCCATCACTGGTCTGCATACTTTCAAAATCAGCCTGTGTAGCTCTTGATTTATGGAAACAAGATACACGGTAAAGTTGATGATAGTTATGGGTTTTTCAACAACTTTGATGATGAGGTATTTGTTTAGATACCATAAATCTGATTACAGAAGTTTAAGTATGGGTCTTCAGATCCAGAAACTCTGGACTTTGTTTTGTTCTAAACAAGTGCTTTATAAAAATAAAACAGAAATGAAAAAAAAAAAAAAAAAAAAAAAAAAAAAAAAAAAAAAAAAAAAAAAGGCTTACATGACAAAAATCTAGCAAAAAATAAAGAAGAAAGGTTAAAAAAGAATGTTGAATTAGAAATAAATAGATTTCTAATGATTCAGAGAGCTATAACCTTCTACCAGGAAGTAAATAGGAGCTAGAGATCACAGTTAAACACACCCTGTACATGAGATTTGTCAGGTAATGGTTATACATGTAATTGGAAGAATAATAACATCAGTCCAATTCAAAATTCGCTGGCCCAGCCATTTAGTGTCAGGCACATTCCAGACATCTTTCAGTGCTGATCACAGCTCTGTGTATTTGCATATGAAATTACTGAATTTACATTTATATATTACTAAGTACATATGTAATTATATACAAAATTGTATTTTGTACTTGAATATGTATTTTAAAGCTGCTCTTGATTGTGTAACTCTTAGCACAGAAATATAGTGCTGGATTTCAAATATTCAGACAGTTTTGGCCTTTACAATCCATAAGATATCAACAAAAAAGACATTGTCACACATGTCGTGAAGAAGATTGTGAATCCCTGACCAAAGTCCCCAACAAACCAGAGGGTTCATTTTGGGAACTGCATTCATCTGGTGACAGTAATTGGTCCACACTCTGCCCTACAGTGTAAATTAATTACATACATGGCATTGCAAAGCCATGCCGTCCCCATAGGTGCTTTCTGACTGACGATAGTGTACCTTCTCCTCCTGTGGATCAGTCAGACAGTAAATCCTGTGCATACTCTGTGATCCTGTCTGCTCCGCTGTCGCGGTACTGTGGAACAAACCTATCCAAGTGGTCACAGCACTAGTGCTGGCCAGTTTTCCCAACAGAGGCAGATTTTCCACCTGCGTGTGGCAGAGATGCAATGACACTGTGCGCAGGGAGCACACGATTCCCCGACACTGCTGCACGGCATGTGCACAGCACACGCATTTGCACACCCAGGCCTGCCCTCCTGTCCATGCTGCATGCCCACACAGTGTCCTGTGTGCTGGAGTGTGTCTGGGTCATGTGTCTGCTCTCTTATGCCAAACAAAACAGCAACAGGCTCAGATGTCTGCTGCCTAATGCTATGAAGTGAGCACTGCAGTATATACTGCAGTATATAATATCAAGCCTCTCATAGCTCTTTTAGCCTTTCTACCATAGCACTAAATGTACTTGATAGCTTAAACAAAACAAACATTCAGCAGACAAAATAACGCAGATGGGACTTGGTTGATACTAATGGATTAAAGGTTTTACATGTCCATATAACAGCCTGACTGAATAATTAAGCAGAAACTGATACATATTTACGAGGCAACCTTTAAAGTTGACTTGTGGAGATTTTCTTAAGCTAGTCTGTAGTCAGCTCAACAATATTTTATGAGAATGTGAACACCTTGGTAAGGCTGAAACTTGTCCACTTTCCATTTTTCTCAAGAAACTGATTCTTCTGAGGAGCACCAAAAGATACCAAATTGGTCTCTGAGCAAACTCCATAGCTTCTTATGATGCCTACAAAAAATCAAGATAGTAATCCTTGGTAAATGCACATCCCATGATAAATCTGCTTCTCAGGCCAGCCACCTCCAGGAGAGTTATAAAAGAGGCCTCAGAATAATTGAGTTATCATCGTACAACTGTATTATGAAAGTGGTTGTAGATTAACAACTCAAGTTTTTGCGAACCTTTTGGGAGCTTGAACACGTCAGGCTTAGTCTCTCTCCCTGCTGAACAGAGCTTAGTATTCTCTCAGAGACACAAATTTTGCAAGGTTTGTGTCGGAGTCTAGAACATCCCTCTGGCCACCTTAGAGGGTTTGGAGACCCTATTACCTGGGGGAACAGCAACCCCGAGGAGAATCTCAGGGAACAGCAACCCTGAGAGGTCTGGGCTGAATTAATGGCAAACAAATAATGGGGATCACAGATCACAGAACATTCTGAGTTGTAAGAAACCCACAAGAAGCATGAAGTGCAACTCTTAGGTGAATGGCCCATACAGGGATCAAACTCACAACCTGGTTGTTATTAGCCCTATTCTCTGACCCACTGAGAAAATCTCAGGGTTATTAGAAATAACAATAAAATAGCATTATCAGTTTTAAGAACAATTTGACTGGAGGTATAGTGGAGTCAAGACTGGATTCCTGAGCTGAAAAAAGAGCTACAGGCTTGTTGAGAACTGACTGGACAGTTTATGTCATGGACACAGTGATGTCAGGAGAAGCCTGACAAGGTAAGAATTTTCATTCACATCAGCTTGAATTTGATTGGTCTCTCAGTTTCAACTGAATTTAAGTAAATTAGAAAGGAATTGGAACCTCTTTTAATATCAGAGAAGTGAGGCTAACCCTGTTTCCAGGACTCCAGTTGTGATTATTATGGTTTTCTTGTAAGTTGTTTGTGGACTGTCCACGAATGCCTCATCACGATCTATAGTTCCCCGAATACATCCATAACTGCATCCTGCTATTCACAAAATTGTGCTGAATATTCCTCCCCTTTCTGCTCCTAAATATGACCAAAAAAAGGAGGGTAAACAGGCAGGAAGAATGGCAAGCAGCAGTCCCCTGAGCTGAAGATGCTGGTAAATACCCACCCTACCCTTTTCCTTCCCTGTGCTAAATTATGCCCTCTGGGTTCTGAGGTTCAGTGTCAGAGCATACATCAGCAGCATGTTTGTTCCTCTATATCCTTCTTGGATATATAAGCTGAAGCAACCACAGACAAAATGCTTGGATGTTGGCATTTTTTGGAATAACACTGGCAGGCATCCTGCTTAAAAGGTGATTTGTATTTCACTAATTAATTCATCAGTAGTAAATGTGCTTTAATGACAGATTTTTTGGATGAGGTTCAGAGTCTCATTAGCCTTAATCATATTAACCTAATATAGTTATTTATATCAGGCAGAACAAGGTGCAACCCTTCACCACGGGATGTTCTTCTTCAAAGATAATATCAGTGTAGAAATTAAAGGAACCTGTAATACTTCTTGCTGGTTGAGCCATATGGAATCATAATGTCAGACTAAGACAAATTCACCATCTCCATTCTTTAAGGGCTTTCCTGAAAAAAATTGAGCATGCTGGTTAAATAATTTATCCTTTCAATTTCTTAAAGTCATAGAACATAGACATGGCACACTTGCATGACAACTTGTACAAAAACTTACACAGTTGAAGACACCTAGCAGAAAATGTGTTTCATAATGTTAACTTTCTTTGAGCTTTGAGATGATCTTGATGATCATCTTGAGATGATCTCCCAGACGTTTAAGTGATCCTGTGATTTTGATTTCCTAGATACAAAAAGAAGTACATAAACACTTTGATTATGAAAAAAAAAAATAACACACAAGAAGCTTAGCACTGCTGTTACCATTATAATGGAATTTAACATAGGAAGAGTGTCTGGCTTTAAACACTTAGGATAAGTCTTTAAATACCAGTAGGTCTTGAAGTAACCAAACTGGGCATTCAAATTGTTTCTGCAGCTTTGAAAATCTCATCTCTAACTTTGTAAGCCCCAGAATAACAGTTGTGAGACACCTAGGTGCCGAGAGGACAAATACTGTTTGAAATCTTTGGAGTTCTAAAACTTAACTAAGCAGTTAGGAGTAGCACAAAGGTGAACTTTGAATAAACTTCATGTAATACAGTCTTCCTGGTTCCTCTTTCCTTGTTACAAATGAATAAATTTTTCATTTTTCCAGCTGGAAGAAAACTCAAGTGTCTAAAGTGTTTCTTAACCATAACCTATACTGTTCTGTCTATTTTGGATGGAGGAAGAAGAGGGTGATTTCTCATGAGGAATACTGACTCTCTAGTACAGAAAGTGTGTGATATACTTTTGAATGTGTTGAGTGACATTTTAGGAAAGTTTTCACTGTTAAATTTCAAGCAATTCCTAATGTTTTACCATTTCATTTTTTACATTTGTTAAATTTTTTACGTGTGTTCTGCATTTCATTTTAGCAGGTCAAGAAACAGAAAGATAAGTGACAAGGTACAAGTGACACAAACCTTCAGGCAACATGATAAAACACCATAGCGGAAAAATGTGCTAGTAAAACTGCATTCAAGATTCATACAACAGGTCTGTTCTTTGACCCACTGGAAGAGTCATATGTGTCATTGTCATCAGCGTCTTTGCTCTTGAGCTGTTTCTTCAAACAGATTTGCAGGGAGAATCTTTCTGAGCCTTGAACAAGAGAAGATTTTGAATATGTTAGTTCATCACTGACTCTTTAACTAATTTTCCACACATCTTCTCCAAAGCTGCACTTATTCTAATGATGAAATGTCATGAGAACAAAGTCATGGTGCCTTCTGTGCCAGTTTTTAAACTGAAACAATGAAAGATGTATTTGAGGTATTCTGGAGGCTGTGGTTTTTTGCTGCTTCTGTCTTCACCTTCAGTGTTCCTTTCACCCTTAAGGACCCTGTTCAGCCTCTCTGTATCTCTAAGATTTTTCACATTTGGAAGGCCTGGGTGAAATGGGATCAAATACAACTGCCATGTGTCAGGGAGGAAAGCAGGAGAAGGGAGCTTCCTGCCCTCAGGTCAGACTTCGTGTATGGCCCAGAGCTGCGGGCCAGTGTCCTCACTGAGGGCTAGGAGAAAGCTGAAAGCTGAGAGTTCAGTGGCAAACCTTCAGCAGCCGGACACAGAGTAACAGCTTGCTCTCCTGTTCCCAGTTCCTGCAGGGGTCCTCAGCACATATAAATTACCTGTTAACTCCCTGTTCCACTCCTGCAGTCCTTGCTGAGTTAGAGTACCTCCTGGCTGACTGCTCCTGAGTAGGGAGGGTGGCTAAATGTAGTGCCATCTCTCTCCTGCAGCGTCTGTGTGTGCTGCAGCTCACTGCAACCTGCCCACAGAGTCGCCAGGCAGGTCTGCAGGGTGCAGCCCTCCACTTTACCAAAAGAACTGTTCAGTGGTTCAAGCAGTGAGCCCCAAAATTGGGTGGTTTATTTCTTCAGAAGTAATCATGAACAGGAGAAGCACAATGCAAAGTGCACCTGAACATTAATCTACAGAGTAATACCCTCAGAGGATGACCTTTTATACCCAGCCTGTCATTCCCTTGAGTACAAGAACTAGATTTCTGTTTTATATATTTGTCGTGCAAGAATTAGAAATGAAATAAATGTTGGCTGTTGGCCTGCTTTGAGGCTTAGAGAAACAGCAGGAGGCTTAGAGACAATGGCAAGCAGCAGCTAAACCAAGCTGCTCCGAGAGCCAAGCTCTTCTGCAACAGCATTCAGAGCAATGTCTGTCCAAGTGCTCAGAAAGGGTAGTTAGGAGAAGGTAAAGTTACTCCACAGAAATATCTGTTCACAGTGCTAATGCTTACAAGCTTTTTCTTGACTACTATTTTTAAATGTTTTAGTCACAAAATGAGGGAAAAGCTGTTGCTCAATTTTTGGTAGCAGTTTCTTACAATTCTGGGCTTAGGGGAGAGCATAGCAAGGAAGATACAAGACAGCTCAAACACAGGCATTCAAGCTTGATTTGCTCCCATTCTATATGAAACTGTGATGTGCCTTGCTATGCTGTGAATGTGTTTTCAGTCACCAGGCTGCTGGTAGAGTGAAGTGTAACGAGAATTGGTCCAGGGAGGGAAGCTGTGTTGCTGCATACTCAGTGAGCTTGTATCCACCTGGTGAGTTCCAGCACCTCCAAGCTAAAAGGCAGACAGCTGTGACAAGCCTGAGTCCCAGATGACCTGAGTGGGTTTCATCATCCTTTGAATCTGGGCTTTGATGGACAGTCATCAGCCAGATGATGACAGTGTTTCTAGAAGCACTCCTGCTTTATTCCCTCTCCCTCTGAGCTGGGTGGGCTGGTGAAAGGGACAAGTAGTTGTAGCAGCCTCCTGTGCGTCACTCCCTCACCTCCAAGCACACAAAACACTCTGATGCAGCTCTGCACCTTTGCTCCAGGCATGCCTGATCTACCCCCAATGGATCTGGCAACAAAGGCTTCCTAAGGGCAGCAAAGCCAGGCTTTAGCTGCCTGTAAATTCCCCAGTGCTGCCACTGCAGGAATCCTGTTGTCCATCAGAGTAGCTGCTATGTCCTTTTAGTAGTGACTCCTGTGCAATGTGGCATCAATCAAGCAAAGATTGCATCCATTCTTTGTTTTGTTAGATTAAGTTTCTTTTTAATTTTACGGACCTCCACTCATCTGTGTTTTAGCTCTGCATCTTTCTTCTTTATCATTTCACCTTTCCTAATAGAAGGTGGTCAAGGTGCCTTTGATCGAGGAATCCAGGGACATTTCTGCCCTTTACTCCTACTCATTTAGAAGGGAAAACCAAGTGCATGTCCTTTCTCAACCAAGAAACCTTGACAGTGGCAGACCTTCCAAAAACAAAGCAACTTGACAGTGACTGCTATATACATAAATTATGTTAGATACGGATCTATGATTAAAATACGCAGAAGGATTATGAATCCAGACCTTTATCCTCTCTGGTAGTAAAAATTGAAATTTCCTGCCGGCTCACTAACAGAGTTATGTGGTGCTGGCTGTCAGTCCCTCTCTTCTGGAGTGTGCCCTACTGCAATCTAATTGCAAGTTGTAATCTTTGTGAATCATTGCCACCAGTCTCACTGAGGCCAGTAGCTTAGTAGGATTCAGAGAGCAATTAAACATTTATGTAGATAATTAGGCAATCCACAGCTACATTAGATAGGTCAAGATTGTAATTAGGGATAACTCCTCATGCTTCAAGGTCTTCTAGCCTCAATCCATCAAACATCCACCATGTGTTTATCCAAACAAACAGGTAGGATGTTTGAGTCCCTAGCTTGGAAAACAGTCCTCAATGATTGTTTCACTCAGGCACTCTCAGCTTGGTTTTCATGATGTGTTTCACAGCTTCTGGCTCCCAGATTGCTATCAATAGCCCAGATGCTGCCTCAAAACTTAGAGGGAAAAGTAATGAGTCTTTCAGGCAGACTGTCTACCATAGACAAGGTTCAGATCTCAGGCTCACTGATGCAAAATGAAACAATTCATCAGGCTTTAAAATTTAGAATTGTTTGGCTTTGGAGCAAGGTAGCTGACTCTGGCTGAAAGGATACACTTCTTGGGAGCACTGAGGATCTAGAGGCTGAGGCTGAGAGGACTCCGTGCTGCCATGGAACTTCAGAATTCCTCTCCCACAGATGCCAGAAAAAGTTTTATTTAGACCCACACTCCTTTGCCATCCTAATGGGCACATTCAGGCTGAATGATAAAGAGTTTTTCCTCATGGGAAAACAGCATTCAGTTTGTGAACTTAGAGGGAATTGTTTGCTACATTTACTGCAGAGGTGAACAGTTCACTGGAGCTTTCATGCTCACCCAAATTCACCCACATGGTATTACACGGATTACTAACAGCAATTCTTATTTTTTTAATTGAGTATGCACAAACCAGACATTAGACATTCTGCTATAAATCCAAGACTGAGAAGAGAGGAGACATTTTTTAAATTCATGGTGGGAAAGGTCAGAAAAAGTTTAACATTTTACACAGAGAGGATTCAGACTGACTGTAAAACAGAAAAGAAATAAAACTGTTTCCTTTTTCCCTCCCTCATCTCTGCGTGCTATAAACCTACGGAAATCCTCTGATGGTTTTAGGCTTTTTGTGGCTCTACAGTTCAAGATGTAAGAACCCATTTGACTCTCAAATAAGGGGGGAAAGTATAATTTCTAAACTTGTCATAATTGTTTCCTCTCTTTCTTTTTTGTTTGCAACTCAGATACACTGCCAGTTTCGTGCCCACGGTTTTCAGCACTTTATCCAGAAAGATAAATACTCAGATTTCTGTAGAAAACACACATGACTTTTGGTCACCCCTGTGTAAATCCAGTTATAATTTTAGAGAGATCGATAGTGGAACTCCAGCTTTTCGCTTCTGTAAATGACACCAGAAACTGTGTTGTGTGAACCTACTTGAGAGAAATGATGTATATAGAAGATCTTTTGATGTCATGTTTCTTTTCCTCCTGCAATTTACATGTGTGCCTGTGGATTTATAAAGGCCTGATGGGAGGAGCAGAAACTGCATGACAGCTTCTGAGGAGAGACCCTCTGCAGAGATACATCCAGCTTGGCCAGTGAAATCTATCTGTGTGGCACCTGTTAGTCACGCACAGCAGGACTGTCCATCATCCCTTGTTGTAGCTCTGCATTTCCATAGCACACTGCAGTGCAGGCAGAGGAAAAATTACTCTCTAACTATGAGACAGAGAATGAGAAATTTCTGCCCCTGTTTATGCTGTCAGACCACCACTCAAGATGCTGTACATCAGCCGCAGAGGGGGAAGGGAAGTTCATTTCACAGTCAGCTGACAAATGCTCTCATGCATTTATCTTTCCTTTCTACTTTGTAATATCCTGTAAAAATATTGTTACAGAATGTGAAATGTTGAAAGAGAAATGTGGAGTACCTCATGCAATTTAAAAGGGAAAATCTCCACATGCTGTAGAGAGCGTGTGGTAAAACAAAGAACATAGAGTGTCTATCCACTTTGTGATCTAATGCCTGGATCACAAACAGATAGACGGCAATTTCCACTGCTGAAGTGTAGCAAAACGTCCTTGGGAATGCTTGCATTGACTGCTCTTGTGTGAGGAACAGAAGGAAAAAAAGAATATTGAACACATGGAAATATAACAGAAAAAAGCTGTCAGGTTGCTGTGGCTTGGAGAACTATTCCTTAGCATCTGGATAATCACAAGGAAATTTGGAAGTAAGATGACATATGGTTTTATCATGTTTTTCAGAAAGAGATGGCAGAATTCCCCTCAAAAACCTTCATCATGCTTCACCCTCAAGACCATCTGAACAACTCCTAAATTTTGCCCAACCTGCCGAACCATTCTCTCTTCCATCTTTGATCATCACAGGCCCCTTGTAGCTGAGCCCCTCTGTACCATCTCACACCTTCCCCTGATCATAACAGACTATGACTTCAGCTTCTGGGATAACCAGAGACTCATTGTACTACTGTGTAACCTCAGGATGAAGAACTGATGACTTCTTGTTTGGTTTTCTGCGGCAAGGGAATCATGATTTCAGAGTCAGTTAATCCCCTGTAGCTGAGCGATTACTCCATCCCAAATCTGAACCATTAATGCAGCACTTATTACTGGTAATATGTACTGAAATTCATGTGAGTGGCACACTGCAAAGCTGGACCTCAGTTTGGCTGCATGTCCTGAAGGAAGAAACAGAGGTACAATGGGCAGCTGTGGCACTGCTCAGGAGAGAAGGGTGGCTCTGTCCCAGATTCAGGACAAAGCACCCGTAATTTGAGGCACTGCCTTGTTATCTCTTTCATTTGCTCTCATGACTTTGTGAGGTAGCTGTTCTAGTAAATACTAAACTTCTCAGGGAAATGCAATATTTTCATTTACCACTGGGAACTGAAACTCAGAAAAAATTATGAGGCTAAGTAACCTATATGCCCTTCTCTAATCTTTTGACCCAATATGAGAGTCTGAAGGGGGTCTAGAATAGAAATCATGGAAGCTGTGCAGAATATTACTGAGAAGGAAAACATAACTTCAAGCAGTCTTTCTATGTTTAGCTCTTTTCTAACCCATATGTAATGAGTCAATGCAAACACAGTTAGTTCTGTTATTTGAAGGAAGCTTCATCTGTGTCGCTGGGAATATTATGTGCCTTGAAATATCTGATTTTCTGACAGATAATCAGATAAACAATCAAAATGACTGAAAAGAAAGGGATTACAAAAGTGATCTTGCTACTGCTTACTGGTAATTGTTAATTGGAGTGTAGCAATTCTATTAATATCACACATAAAAGATAGCAAAAAGTGATAAAATTTTTGAAATACAGAAAGCTCTTTTGGCAAAATTAAATGCTATGTTTTCTAAGCTATTTATTCTGGGACTCCTGAATAAGATGATGTGAAGCTTTCAAATATGAAAGGAAGTATGCTGCAGGAGTGAAAATGCTATAAATATCCACTCAGTATGATTCTGATAGGAACTATCAAGTTTTAACCAAAACGTTCAGAAAAGCTACTCAAATTTGCAATTATCCTTACATATTCAAAGCATTGCTGGGGGAGTTTCAACAACATGATGCCAAAAATGAAGGAGGCATGTGATAGAACTCGCACAATGTTTTTCCAAATGTAAATGTTTGTATCAGCTGATTTTATTTTTTTTTCATATCTTCTCTGAGCCATATAAATAGACTACATCTAGAGTGTATCACTAGAATGCCTGCGTGTCTGTTTTTATTTAGCTGTAAATTTGAGTTAAAACTATACCAGCTTTGTTCTTGTGTCTTATATTGTCACTAAAATCCCTTGATCAAAATCTAAATTCCTTTAAAGCTGTTGTGCGTGGTTTTTTTTAGGAAATCAAGAACTAAAAGAGTGACACTCTCGTGAAACAGCTTGAACACTCTGGGTCAAAAAGACTGATTTATGCATTAAAAAGGATGACTGTTCAGATAGACCTTGTCCAAAGCTCTTACTTTTATGCTATGTATAGACATGGAGGATAGGTTAGAAAACAAAACAATAGACTTGCTTGAATTATAGGAAAAAAGTATTTGTAAAATTAATGTGAAAAATACTCTGAGTAGTTCAAAAGCTTTTAGTTCGGCAAATATTTCTTGGTGGACTTTTATTATTATGATTACTAATGTTTTCATATATATATACCAGGTACAGAACAAAGACATGAATTCTCTCTCAATGGAATGCAATCTAAAATCCAAAAAGCATCAGAATAATATGATCACTGAGGGTGGAGGGCAGGTGTAAGGCATTTGGGTTGAAGTTGCAAAGTTGGGACTAATTTGAACCCTGCCAGATGCAACAGAGGGTAAAATAAAAAAAAAAAAAAATCCTTTCCTTCTCCCTTGTCTCCTCCATACAGACATAGCAGGAAGAAGTCTAGGAGCATCAGAGCATGAATAGAAACAAAAAAACAGATTACTTGGTCACTGAGGACAGACTACTGTCACGCAACAAAGAAGGTGCTGGCAAAAAGGCACCTTATAAACATTACAGCAGTAATTTAGGAGATATTTTGAACACAGAAAAAGAATCAGTGGGAGAATATTTAGTCAAATTGTTAGGTAACATTTTTCATTTGCACTGAGCCATGAATGAAGAATCAGAATCCACTTACCAGGGAATATTTTAAAAGCAATTACTCTTTAAAAATTGTTAAGACATTTAGCAGGATTTTCACATGATGAAAACGTTTGCCTAGTGATCTGTTCTATTTGTGCTTAATGTGCGCAAGGGACATATTTTTCTTTACAGTATATTTTCAATAAGGAAATTAATTCCTAATTGCATATGATTGATTTTATCCTCCCAAGTTACAGAAGACACTAAGGACAGGCATGGCAGGCTGATCTCTATCATTCTTCTCTCTGACTGTGGGCACTCCTGTAATGATGCATGCAAAACCAGTTGTAGCTCAGTTACAGCTCAATTAAATGTCACCATTAAACTAAACTCAGAAAACAGGTTATCAGCTGTAGCAATCTTTAATGGCAAGAGTTAGTACAAAATCCTTTAATTATATTTTGTTCTGTCATATATACCAATTAGCAACCACATACAGGTACACAAGAACTTAGTAGAAAAAATATAAGATATTTCACAGTATGCCATTCATGCATATGAAAATACTAGGTTTATGTTTTTGGTTCAATTGTCACTGTGACTTCTTCTGAGAACAGTGAAATATACCCTCACCAAAAGATATACATAACAAATGCCCTACTACCCTCTATTTTCTCTCAGTTTTTATATCTGAGCAGGTGTCATATGGTATGGAATAGTTCTTTGATGAATTTGGGTCAGCTGTCCTGGTTGTGCCCCCTCCCAAGGTTTTGCCCATTCCCAGCCTACAAGTGGCAGGGCAGAATGTTGAAGAGACAGGCTGGTGCTATGGGAGCACTGCACAACAGTGGCCAACACACTGATGAATTATCAACATCTTCCTGGACACCAGTGCACAGCAAAACTCCACAAGGGCTGCTTGTGGGGAAAGTTATCTCCATCCCAGACTCAGTTTTTGTCTTGGAAATCACACCTGCCTTCTGCAAGATGAGCAGTTTTGTACTCCTTTTGCATTAGCTCTTCTGTTTGCCCCAGCTCTTCTGTTTGCCCCAGATGCTGTTTCTCAGGGCTGACAGAAGCAACTCAGCTGGCCAATGCCTATATCCACACTTGCAGCTACTGTGATACTGACCCAGAGAACAAATACTTAACATCTGAAAATCACCTAATAACATTTATACTGTGGATCACATGCTAACTTGGTGATGTGGGGCACCCTCTCCATGTTACTTCTTTTTGCACAGCATTGCTCTGTGGTACCTTACCAGATTCTTCAATTGCACTCATAGATACATCACTGATTTTTTAAAATTCTGTTCACACCAGCCACTTAGAGTTTGTTTCCGTGGTACTGCCAAGGAGAGCATTCTGGAGAAAACCCTGTGTGTCACTGAGGTTTGAGAGAGTTTAGCCAGAATTACTGGGAAACAATAAGTCTCTGTTAAAAAAGGATTGGAGATGTGAATTTTACTCAGTCACACTTGTATACCTCAGCTGAAAATAGGATGAAAAGTCCCTTCCTGAGCCTAATTAAATAAGCATAACATTAAAGAACTCACCACATGCCTACAGTGAATGTAAACACACACAAATGTATGTGTATATATACATATATATATATAATATATAAAAGTATATTTATATATATATGTTCGTCATGAGACTGTTACAAAATATTTTTGAAATGGTGAAAAAACATATCAAACCCAAACACTCATTAATGTCTGTTCTGACAATATTTTGTAGTAAAAGCAGAAGAGAGATGAATTAGTGAAATTTCCTGTCCTATGACCCAGCAGAGGTCAAATTTTACAGTGTAGAAATCCCACTTGTTCTTAAAATATATGACTTGAGCTAAGTAAGGTTAGAGTGACTTAGATTACCTGAGGATTTGTCCCTCTGCCTTGGTTAGGACTAAGTAACCACAACGTATTTTTTAAATTTCTTCTCCCTCCGCCCTTCCTTCCATGCTTGTTCCAACACAGAAGACAGCTTGTTATGTACTTTGATTTATTCTGTTCTCAGAAATATTCATCCTGTGGGTATCTCCTGGGCTGGCTGGTACTTTGCTGCATGATAAGCATTTACTTACTATTCAGAAGCAGACTGGAGTAGCTGGTCACTTAAATCACATGGTGAATGTCTGCTAGAAGGCCTTGGGCAAAAATGCATGCTCCAGAGAGGCTTGTTAGTGCAGGATAGCCATTTCTGAGAGCAGCAGCTCTGTGTGTGCATGCCACAGCCCACAGCACCCTTCCTGTGCCTGCCCCTGAGGAGCCAAGGTAGTGGCAGGGCCTGTGCTTTGGAGTTGGAGAAAGGTGTCACCCATGCCATCCCTGCAAATGCCCAGACATGCAATTCTGCATCGAGGACATAAATGCCACACCAACTGGCAGGACGCTGGAGCAGTCTGAATCAGGCTTTCTTGACATAGAGATCGGAATTAGCTGGAGAGTGGGTTGGGAGTCAGAAATTAAGGGGCTGTAAAATAGCAGAGCAATGAAATTACAGAGTGCCTAATACTGGACAAGCAATACCAGTCAGACCTGGCAGAAGAAGGATCTTAGCTGAAAAGAGAGCTTGATTTGAAAAGGGGGAAAAAAAGACAGAGAGTGCTGGTGAGGAGGTGAGGAAATAGTCTTACCCTTTGACTGATGGTGTGTGCCCATTTACATCACCTTCTTTCAGCCCTTCTCTGAAGAATTATCGAAGATGGAAAGGGAGCACAAGTATATGGAAGTCCTGCTGCATAGGTTGTATGTGAGGTACATTTCATGGCTTTAGTCTTTCTTCAGTCAGTTCATTTTTAGTTCAACCAAATAAACAATCATCTTTCAATGGACAGAGGGTTGGTGAAGGGGAAGTACAGCCTCATTATTGTTCTTACAAAGATAAGACTCAATGGACTAAAATATAAATAAGTTTTGTGTCCTCTTTCACTCTACAGTGTTCCTATTTTTGTTGAGCAGCAATTTCCTTATGCAATGAGCTTTCTTCTATACTACCCACTGCTTCTGTGTTATTTTTCAAAATTTTCCATGTTCATTTTCTCAAGATTTTCCAACGTATTAAGGAAAGTTAGAGTACCTGATTCTTACCCATCAGCATCACCCACTACTGCAAGAATCACAAGTCAACAAATTTTCCTCTAAATTGGGATCTGGTATACATAGCTTGTTATCTTTACGTATGTGTGTGTTTATCCAATGAAGATATAAGAAAATAAGATCAGTTGCAGACTCTGTCAACACAGAACATTTTCATATTTAATCATATATTGTCATTACACTATATTATTATTTCTGAGGCATACAGAGATATGACCTTTATTATTCAAATTTCTGCTTAATGTATTTTAACAAGGTTGTGCTTTTGATTCATGTAAAAAAAAGGGCATTTTCTAAAATTAGACTACTTAATAACAATAATGAATGTGAGCTTTAATCTGCATGCAGCCCTGTCCTCTTACTCCCATAACGTACTAAATCGGGATCTTTTCATGCATTGTAATTTGGGAAGTTGTTCCTGAGCAATTGCACACAGAGCTAAGCTAATCTTTCTTCCTCAGGATGGGAGATTCCTTCCTGAGGTAAAGTAGAAACTGTGATTTCCTTTTCCAGGATACTTGACTTTGACTGATAGCAACTAACCTATTCCTTAAAAAGTTCTCTGAAGCTGATGCTGCCAAGGCCAGGGCTGTGTGACCTGCCCTGCTCAGGCAGAGCATCCTGTGCGTAAAACTATTGTGTCCCAGGCTGTGTGGGGAGTGGCAATCTCTGTGGGTGCGTATAAGGGTGCACACAGAGAGCAAACCTCTTTCATCAACCTTGCTGCAGACTTCCAGCTGAAACAGCAAGAGGAATACAAACACTGAATTAAAGTCAGGGCAAGAAAGCAGAAAAAAATGTGTTTGGGCAGAATATCGATATATGGAAAAAATGCACTTTTTTTACTGACATTAGCGAGAAAAACACATTGACATAATTCACTGAAACAGGAAATGACGTGTTCTTCTAATCTATTTATGACATTCCTTGCTGTTTTTACATGGTCATTTATACCTGTCTGTGTTAATTGCAAGTCTAACAAAAACTTTCTTCATTTTGCCCCCTAGGTTGATGTTTTCCCTTTAGTTTCTGCTTGTTCTGTTACAGCAGCCATGGACAATTATCTTTCCCAGAGCTGCATACTAATTTATTTCAGTATCACACCTTCCAGTCTCAACTTGATAGAGGGTAACAAATCTGTACTAATGTCATCTGAGTTGCTTTAAGGAGTGATAAGACCATCTCCCACCTCAGGCCATTGCCTGTCATCCTCCCACTCTCCCAGCCCCTAACCAGCCAGTCCCTCCCTCTGTTCAAACTGTTGTAATTTTTCTACCTCCTGCCAGACCTGAGCTACGAGAGTCCAGCGCAGCCATTGTAGTTCCAGTTCAGACAGACTGGCAAAGTCTGGCATAATCAGGCACAACCATGCACACATGGGACCATGACACTAACAGTATGTGTGGCCAGGCTTGGGGGTTGTTTCTTTCAGGAAAGAAGTCATTAGTGTGTATTTAATAATTTTACTTTGCCATTAACTACAGAAAAGCAAGGAGCAGCATTATGGAAGGGTTATAACCCTTTCCACAGTGTTCATTTTCTAAAGAACCTGTATCCTTGTTTCCATGCTGAATGTTCAGATTCCTAGCATTATCCCTCAGAGGAATAGGCACTGATAAAGAAGCAGAGAGCAAGACCACTCACCTGACATCTTACTCTGTTCCCAGTGTGCGTTTGTTCCACTGCAGAATGTCAGCACAGTCCTCCTTGGTTTCCAGTCCCTTGTTTGCAAAACATGAGCAATAATCATAAAATGTCCTTCTTCCTACACTTTCCTCCCACTACCTATCCTGGTAGTAATCTCAGCCAAGTGGTCTGTTACACATATCTTTAGAGAAACTAGTACAAAGTGTCCCTGATCTTGGCCAGATCTGTCTTAACCTAAGGAAAAAAAAATTAGATTTGTAAAGATGCTCCCTCACAGCTATTCAGATAAACACTATGAAAGCAACTTCCAAAGGAATTCAAAGGACAGGAATACACTCTCCTTTTGCTGGATAAATGACGGTTTTTTTCAATGTCAGTTCAAAAGCTCTCATACAGTGTCCCTTTAATTTCAGAAATTGTATTTTCTTTCTTCTTAATTAGCAAATGTTAGGACAAGGAAGGTATATACTTAATGCTTGTAACAGAGCCAATGGCTGTTAGGGTTGTCTGATTAAAGAAGCCATAGTTCTTGATGATAAATTGCTACAAGTCTGAGACAAGGCAAAGGCACCTCCAAAGAAATTTTTCATGTCATGGAAGAAGAAGCAAGTCTGAGAGTGGACATTAAGGATTGTTCTTGGATGCTCTTTTTAACCAATGCTGAAGCAAATTCATTAATTGTTTTTCATCTGTATGCAGTAAGTTAAATCAGCTGGATCTGACAGGAAATAGATGCATGAGAATTTGGCATAAAATTGCTAAAATAAAAAAAAGAACAAACAGGAAGTGTTTGTCACAGTAGGTGATGTCACAGTAGGCTACCTGCAATGACTGTGTGAAAATTAAAAAATTAATGCAGTGGCTAAACACTGCATTATTATTTCATGTAACATCATTGAGAATATGCTTTCTTCTACATTGCCTTTAGAAAAACCACTTATTTTACATTAAAAATATCAGAAACTGGATTAAAAGTAGCCTGTAATTTCAGATGGAAAGAGGGAACAGTCTAATGGACTGCAAGTTGTAAGAAATTAAAAGCCCGGTTCCTATCATAAAACCTTAAAATTCTGAATTTGTGCTGAACTGGATCAGAAATCCCTTAGAGAGATGAAGGGGATAGAAAAGGACATATCTCAGAGACCATTTCTTATGATTTCATGCATCATTCATTTTCCCAAGACTCATAGTTGGGAAATACAGTCCCTTCTGTGAATAACTACATAGGGAGTTAGAATCTCCTCTACACTGAACAATCATTTTTACATTGATAAAGTGTGTCCAGGTTTGGCCACAAAACAAAAGAAATTCAAAATCTCTGCTCTTGCTAATGGGAAACTTTTATATATGCTTTGGAAAATCCCAAACAAAACAAGGCCAGGCATAACTGGATCCTTGTTACGAAAACTTCAAGCAGTGAAAAGTCTTGCAGACATATTTAATTTCAGCTGTGCAACATGAAATGTTACAGAAATATTATTTATCCTGCTGGTCCATTTGTGGTGCCTTCTACCAGCTGCTGCCAGTGTTTGGGAGGGAGTGTTTCTCATGCTTATAATTTTTTAATAAATTAAAATTATTTTTCTTGTATGGTAATATAGATGAGAAGGGACTTTTGGAGGTCTAACTGTCCTCTAATATAATGATCAACTTAAATAATGCTGTTCAAAGCCTTTTCTAGCATTCTGAATCTATTGATATGGTGCATTGGGTGAAATAAAGAAAAATTCAAGCAATATTTGCAGGTAAAAAAGAAAACACAATTAGATAAATATTTTTCTTGGTTCATAGTCAGATAGTGTATCTGTGTTAGCATGCACTTTGATCATTTTCATAGTGTTTTTCGGCTGTAAATGAAAACATTTTCATATGCAGTCCACTGCTGTGTGTGCACTAATTGTCTAAACTGATATGCTATTTACATCCGTATGTCTACATCTTCCATAACCAACTAGTTTTTTAATTTTTGCTGTGTTTGGGGCTATTCTTTAGCTAGGAGTTTCAAGAAGAGGAAGAAAAAATAAATTTCTGTCTGGAGTATCTCCTTCAAGTAGGTCATTTTTATAAGAGACAGAGGGCCACAAGCCCTGGTCAAGACTTCCACTATAAAAATGGGGTGCATTGTAAGAATTTCAGTCTTGTCTTCCTAGGAAGCTGCCTAGGGACATGCAAACAGATTGTGTTCCATACAAAAGAAAGGTGATTTTCTTTTTCTGCAAAATTCAGATGATTTATGAAAAAAATAATGAATTTTTGAAGAGAAGTCATTCAATAAATCAAAAACTAAAAAATGTTTCAAATGGGAACTTTTTGTTTCAGATATAGCTTTGCTTTAGATGAGATTAAGAAGCTTAACTTCTAGTCTTTCACTTCAGTGGACACTACATTTTATTCATTAAAACCAATATTCATTATATTTGGACAATATCTAAATTATAATATATAAAAACAGCACAATGTTTCTTATGAGAAATCCTATAATAAAATACATCATTGATCTTCTTCTGCATTATGTATGTGCTAATGTGATGTAGCTTAAAAAATAATTTTTTAGGTTGTTTTCATTTTTGAGCTGAATCTGTTTTAAGAAAATGATCTCTTTTTGTGGGTAGCTGTCTAATGACTGTTTCTACGTGTATCTAGCACACCCTGGTAAGGCATATTGCTCATACAATCCTGCCCTGTCTGTGACAACTAGAAGTAGAACAAACCAGCAGCAGGAATCCCAGCATCATCAAGCTCTATGAAAACTAATTTCTGTGTGTGCAATTTGTTCTTCCTTCTAGTGACAACTGAGCCATGTCCTGTGTGTTCAACCTGTTACCAAGTGTCACTCAACCAGAATGAAATGCTTGCCTGAGCAGAGAGCATGAGCAATAAAAATCCATCCCTCTTGAGCTGCACTTAATCCTCTAGCTAAAATTATGTAGGATTTAGGTGGCACATGGGCCTTGTAACCAGTGATGGACCGCAATGCTAAAGGAGTGAAAAGTTTTCAGAGGAAAAGTCTCCATGACAACTTTTTTGTTGTAGTTGTTGCTGTTGTTGTTGTTTTTATTTTAATGCCATTTTGTTCCCTGCTGCTTTCACCAGGGAAACAGGACCTATTGCCTTTTTATTCTCCTGGCATTCTCTCACTACTTACTGGCAGCTCTAAACCCATTTGCTAATTTCTATCAAGCAGTCAGGCATTTGAGTTACAACATGTGAATTACCACAAGTTTCCAGAAAGTCAGTGACAGAGTTTTCTAATTTTGTGCTTGGTAGCTTATTCTTTTTTCTTCCTCTTTCTCATTTTCTTACACTCTCAATTAGTAAAACAGCCAGACAACATGTTTAATAGCACAAGTCAGCAAATGCAGATACCTGTAAATTAAGTGTGAGTCTTCCTGTTGATTTGGCAAGCAAGCAGGCAGGAGAGCTGTAGCTGGGTGTAATGTGATTTACATCAGGAAAGGGCACAGTAGGGACACTCTGCAGTGAAGAGCAGCTCCACTGGTTCAGAAAGAACAAGCAAAGATTGAATGAGGAAATTTTCACATTAAAGTGCTGCATCTCCTCCAGGAATTGATTGCACCATAATATGCATTCAGAAAGGAGGTTCTTGTTATTGTGTGGAGGCTTGGAGCACTTGTACAGGATCTGCTGTAATAACAGAGGTGATCTGTGACAGCAGAGTTATGGTATTGGCCTCAGGATGGGTCCTACTTTTTGTTGCCCTCGGAGCATGATGACGCATGGGAGTCTACCAAACTGCAAAGATATCCAGTGCCAGACACTGTACCCATATATTTAATCATCATGAGACTGTGAGAAACTGAGAATGAGTCACAGCAGAAGAAGCATTGCCATTAGTAAAAAGTTGAAGGGCATTGTGGTGAAAGTGTAGATTTTGCTCTACATTCTCAGTTGTAAAGAATAAGCAATGAATTCTCCACAAATTTTGCTTGTGGGTTTTCACTCGTTAAAGTCCTTGTTCAGAAGATCATCCCTCTTTCAACAAATTTTTTTCCACCCTCAGTGGAGAGATTTGTTCTTATTTTTCAAGAAGAAGCAAAGTAGATTCTGAGCAGAACCTCCTGCTCCAGGTATGGATTTTTCTGTGAAGGTGTACTCTTCATTTCTGTGAAGCTAACACTGTTCCCAGAGCATAACAAAGCACAAGTGGAGCATAATTAAGTTAAGCTAAGCTCTCTTTTTCTCATGAGTCTGGTGAACTAACACATGACTTTGCAGAAAAAAAATACATATATGATTAACCTGTGGGGTTTTTTGTGATAAAGGTAACCAATTTTCTTTGTATCAGGTATAACAAAAAAGATGATGGATCTCACTGTTTTAGTTGAATATTCTATTGCTGACAAACCTGTATTGATGATGAATAGTAGCTATACGAACCCTATAAAAATTAATATATTGCATAATTTTCCTTGTGGCTTGATTCAAAGGGCTAAAAATAATTCAATACCTCACTCACACCAAAAATTTATCAGAATTACTACATTTTTTTCCTTTCCATCTAGACACTTTTACTGTCCTTTGTACCTTTCCATGAGTTCCCCACAAATTCAAAATGTAATGGTATATAAATCTTTTTCAGCAGATGATGTTCATAACTGCACTTAAAGGCATAAGTATATTGGGCCTTATAACCCTGGAAATATCCACCTGAAGGAGCTGAAAGTTGGCAGGTTAGCTGCCTGCACAGAGAATGGGGAAATATTTGTGCCCCCCTATATTTCTTTCATTGTATGAGAACTGTATAAGAGTAGGATGGACAGTCAGAGAAACAAAGGAATCTAGTCCACAAGTACAGAAAAGATTCTGCATGTTTCAAAGACAGGTGGAAATTCTGATCCTACAGTGTTCAGTAACTCTAAAAATATCCTCCACTCAGTACAACAGCAGAGGTTCCTTTCTCTCAGATTAAAGAAAAGGTTTTAAGTTGCACAGGTAAAAAGAGTTATAGTGATGCTTTCCTAATTGGAGATAAGTATCACCTACTTCTTATCCCCTACATTGTCAGCTAAGTAATGACTCATTTTCTGCATTGTCCTCAGTATGGGAAGGACAACAGGAGAGCAAACTTTATCCACAGGTTCTGGTTACACTTAGGCATTTCCTGCTATCAGAGGCAGGCATTATGAAACACTCAGTGCATTCACAAATTAAAACCAGAAACACAGTCAGCAATTACAAAGGCTGTTGATACACTTGATTGTCCCGCAGCATTTCAAGGCTGGATTGCCTTGATTGGCTAAGAGAAAGAGATGTTACAGGGTTGCAGGTTGCAGGGTTGCAGGTTGGTTAAGTGCCTGAAAACTAGTTCTTTTAATATGGTCTTCTTTTCCCTTTATTTATACACGATTTACAACTTTTCCCATGACAGGCAGGATAGGTCTTTCAGCAAACTTTTGTTGTCTCACCTACTCTGACTGGACTGTCAGCAATTTCCCAGTACTCATGGCACACATGCAACCCAGCTCATCCTAATTCAACTCAGACAAAGAAACAAGCCAGTCTGTCTTCTTTGTCTTGGAACAGGGAAAACTGGAGGGCCTGCATTCATTTTGGTGCTTGGAAAAGTCAAGAAAAGAGATTTATTGGGCAGCTGCTATAAGGATAATTACTCAGGGAGCTGTGCTATCCATAAAATGCCTTTATGCAACACTTCAGGCACCTAAGTATGAGATTAGACTTAGGGCTAAAATCCAAGGAAAACTTTTCCATTGCACATGAAAGTAGTAGTAGATATTCCTTGTGTTTATTCTCAAAAAACTGTCCTTAACTGGTTCCCATCTATCCTATGAGTGCCCCTTCTAACTGGCACAAGCTAAACCTAGGAGGACTATCTGTTTTTTTAATAATAAATGCTAAGAGTTTAACAATACTTTGAGATGTGTTAAATGATCTGGTTCCACTTCTTCTCACCCATCTCACTGCCTGGCAAACTGTGTCCTCAAATGATAGTCTTCCTGCACAGGAAGAGAGCAGCCCCACAGCCCTACCTGACTGATCCTTTCACCTTTTGCTCTTGAAATTAGCATGGATGTCATGTTGCCTCCTCAATTACAGTATTTGGTTTCAGTTTTCCCACTGTTTTGCTTCATTTAAACTCTGCACTGAGAGCTATGTATTTCATGGATTTAGGAATCTGGTATGTGCACCGTCATTCTTTTGTCCTACTGCATTTTACTCACTGGTTTGAATGCATAATCTGTATGAGATGATTTGTGCTATGGTGTGATTAATTTCAGAAATTCACAGCAAACTAAGCATACTGCTGAATCCTGTGATATAAAAGCATAGATGGTTTAACACTGACTGAAAGTTTTTGCTTATGCTTCTAGAAGCTCTTTTATCATGCAGAAAGGACCATTTTGAAAAAACACAATAAATTCTGAGACACAGACCAAGTAGTGCTTTGTATACCACCCATTGGAATACATATTGCTAACAAGAAAATGCATTATGATTATTTGTATGCAAACAGCCATTTATTTTCATTTCGAATAGTAAACAATTATTCAGATAACCAATAGTGGTTATCTGAATAAATTTCCAAACCAAATAGCTTTTGTTTTCACTTCAGAGGAAAAAGAACGTAATTCTGATAATGGATGATGTGTTTACTGAAGTAGTGTCCCTGTTTCTGGCTTTAAATGAGGACTTGTAATTAAATAACTTTATAGGAAGGTATTAGAAAAAAAAAGTAACAAACATAGTTGAGCACTCATTTACTTTGGAAATCCCCAGAATGGTCAACTAGGAAGTAATGGCTTTATCCTGAAAGGCTCTGACTGGTCTTTCTGACTTGACCTTTGCTGCTTCAGGACTGAGCACTGAGAAAATACTTGAAGATGACCTTTCCCGACAGAGGCAATAGTCCTGCATTGGTCTAGATAATCTAGAATCCAGGAATGTTATTTTACTTCTTCTGGAAGGGTCAAGTTTTGCTACTCACAATCCTGGAAGCTGGCCATGCAGTTTTGGTAGTGTGACCAGGACAGACTGTCAATCCTGAGCTGCTGCATATAATTTGTAAAGGCAAAATTCTATTTCACCCATTCTAGTTATGCAGTTTGAATGTGGTTTTTTTTTTCTATGAGAACAACTCACTTCATGGAGGGCTAGTACAGGCCTTATGCAAGATAGAAGGACATAGTTTTAGCTTAACTTTTGTTGGGAGATGAAATTTCATGCAATGTTACTTTCTTGCTGTGCAGGCTGCAGGGTTGATCACTGCCAGCCTTTTAATATGTCAGCTTACATTCAAGAAAAGCTGTAAACAACTGTATGAAGAAGAAGAAGAAGAAGGAGCAGCAAAATAAAATGCCACTTGCTTTTTGAAATTTGGTACTTTCTTAATATAGATTGAAAGGAACCTATCAACATAAATTCAGTAACAGATCACACAAAATGAAAGATCATATCATAGCAAACCAATGACAAAACAAGTTAGTAAAATATTTCCTGAAAATATGTATTTTTCCCATGCTTTTCTTATTAAGGTAACAGTTTCCTTGGGAAAAAGGCCAATAATAATAAAGAAAGGTTGTAAAACTTCTGGAAAAAAACATATCTAAACCTGTCTTCCTTATGACTTTGATGGTATATATAATTAAGAACAGCAAAGGCTAGATATTGACAGGAGACTCATTAGAAAAGAAATATGATTAAACCCAAGATTTATTGAAAGTGATTCAAAACTTCAGGAAGCTATCTTTAGTGTGTGCAAATTAAGGTCTGCTGTTCTGGTGAATTGACAGGACTGTACCATGCAGCAGAAATACAGAGGAAGAACTCAAAATAGTATCTACCACCGCTCATTCTTACTCTCATTATAACATGGCCCGAGGCCTAGAGGACAACTTCTATATTTCTTCTATTTTTTTTCTTCTCAGACCATAATGAGCTTTGTAGATTTGTGCTGTAATGCAAGTGTTTGAAATTGATTTGACTGCTACTGTTACAGAAGTCCCAGATCAAGGAATTCAGTATACACCCAAAATGGGGTTAAAATGCCTTTTTTAAATGTCTTTGAGTAAGAAATATAACCCCCATCAGGCCCATTGATCCCATCATGTTTATTGTGGCTAACTGTAAATCATTCACAAACTACCAAATGGTGCTGGAAGAGTTTGAGAATCATTATTTTGAGGAGTATTCTGAGTTCTCATTTAATTTCAGTCTCATTCCACAATGTTTTTCTCCTATCACAGCCATGGGCACCCTCCCATGCTAATTTGCAAAATGAATTTTACTGAATACCATCTAATCTTATTGCCATAGTTACAACCAAGAAATCAAAGATTGCTACTCTGAGCTGAAAATAGCTGACTTGATACAAAGAGAGGGATTGATTCTTACGCAAACCTCAGTACTCAAATACAATCGCTTATTCAAAGAACAATGGAAAGTTTGATCTCTGGAAACACTGACTTCTGCCATATTTTTATTCTAGCAATGATCTGCAAAAACAATAGAGCAAAATGAATAAAAATGATGGGACAAATAGAGAACTGGGTCCAAATTGTTATCATATGTGTTATTTGCTGATAGGAAAAAGAAAATCAGTTGCAGAACTACTTGTTTTGTTAAAGCTCATAGTTGTTAACAACAAAGCTCCTGCTGGCTGGAGCAACAGTCACAAAACCTTTTCCTCAAGTCTACTCTGAAACATACTTTAGAGAAGCAGCAGGAAGGGGCTGTTTGAATTCAGGGCTTTTGTCATTTGAGCTGTTGCTTTTTTCTGTGCAATCTCTTTACACTGTCTCTCAAGACAGCACAGCCATTTTTTATGTTACGAATAGATGATGGAAATTTTTATTGCTTATTACTCCAAACAGCCTTGACTCAAATGGTGAGTTGTTAGAGATATTTGGACAAAATGCTCTGTACCTCTGGCATTTGTCCTCTGTGCAAGGGCTTTCTGAAGAGACTCCTGTGGTAATCCCAGGGTACAGAGAAAAGATTTTGTACTTGGGGAAGTAGTAGAAGGAAGGAAAAAGTCCTCTGCCCTCTACTCTCAACAAGTGTTGAGAGTAGCCTCTCCTGAATCCACCACAGACCCACTCACCCCAACTCTATCAGATACAGTGGCCATAAATGAGTCTTATCCATTTCTTTTGTGCTAATAAAGTAAACATATGATTGGGGAAGAATATATAATGGAAGAAAACGGAGGGGAAAAGAGAGAATTTGAAAAAGGAAAATGCAGAGAAGAGAATCAAGTTTGTCTCAAACCAAAAAGAGAGAAAATGGGGAGAAATCCTAAAGAAATACTAAAGTGATGCAGAAAACCAAATAGTAACAAGTGGCTGAATGCAATTAGAGTTTTCAGAAAAAGAGGGGGAGTTTGTAATAAACATATAGACAGAGTAATAATGAAAAAAAAACCCAACCCTCCCAACAGACGGAAGGAAGAATAGATTTTAAATTGTCCCTACAGAGTTAGAATTTAAACTCTTTCAGCATTGCCATATGTAGGATGCTACGCCTTTTTTTTTCTGGGTGAAAGAAATCTCATTTTATTGAATGAAATAATCTGAAAAGTATATAAAGTGTTATGAATTCTAATATGCTGCTTTACTCATGAAAAGGAAAGAAAATTTTGCTCTTAGTCAGGAAATCAGGGGAAGCTGAAGGAAGACAAGCCTTCCAAAAGGACATTACTTCACAAAGTCATGCTGTACCTGTTACAGCTTATTTGGTCTTCCACAAAACTTCTGGTCTCTCCAATACTTTTTTGTTCCACTCCTTGCCAATTTTTTCCCAGACTAACACCAATCTTCTTGATGTTACACAAATGTGGCAGCTGAAAAAGAAGAAATATTTAAGCTGTGTTTTTAATATAGCTTCATGTCACCTATTTTAGCATCATCTTCACAGCTTAAGCATTAATTTAAATCACATCTTTGAACACAAAAGAGTCCATGCAGCATCTCTCCCATGCAGATCTGTGTAATAAATCTCTTGCTACAGTTTCCTGTAACACGAGATGTTCGTCAACTTGTCTTCCTCAGAGAATGAATAGTAATCATGACTGCAGTCATTCAGCATTTAGGTAGTTGCTCTCCACATATTCCCATTGCAGAAGAATATAATTCAGCTAAATGTTGACCTCAACTACCCAGACCTATCCTCACAAGAAGCAGTGAAGTAAGAAATTTCTGTTTGTTAGAAAACTTATTTTTTGAATATGAGTAGTAGCACTTCTTACTGTGTAGAAGACTAGAAGTTGAGGGGGGGGGTAATGTGTCCCACCAAGAGCCAGACAGCTGTGAAGCCACACAAGGATTGTTGGTAATAACACTTTGTGAGAGCAGGATGTGGCTGGAGAAAGGGTAATATGGAGGTAGGGCAGCATTTTTCTGGGACCAATATCCTTGTTCTGGATACTGGACATCTTGCACATACAGTGCAAATGCAGGAATGAATTCAAGAATTGAGAATGGGCTGTTGACCACAGGCTGACACACTTAAGGAGACCACTAAAGACTCCCAAAGCTCTCTGAACCATTTCCATAAAGGTCTAGAATAATGGACTTCTTATGTTAACTGGTTAGTATGCAAACCAAGAAATTATCCCCAGGATGGTGAAAACTTGGCTATAAAAAGGCACCCACATAAAGTCCAGGCATGTGTATAGCTCAGGACTCTGGACACTCCCTCAGCCAGATTGATATTTCTTCCTGTCTTTCTCTTCCTCCTCTTTAATTAATGTCTCTCTTTCTCTCTCCCATTTTGCCCTACCCCTTTATCCAAAACCCATTGCCATGTGCTAATATAACAGCCAGGGTCTAAATTATACCATTTTCTATGATAAGTGTGTTACTTACTAATAAAACTTTGTAAGCTTTTGAAGATCCACTGACTTTTGTTGCTTCTTTTAACAATGAGCATCTCTGAATCTTGGGCACTCCCTTCCCCTTAAGGGTGTGATTGAGATCAGACAGTTTTGAGCAAATATTAAGAACTGTAGGAGCAAATATCTTCTCAAAAATTTTTCTGGAGCTACTGCTCTCTGGGAAAACATAAACTGGTGTAGAGAATACCTGTATTAGCACATAGGAGAAGTGGTGGTTAAGACCTTCTCAGTAGTGCTGCTGGAAGTTATACTTGGATGTCCTGGAAGAAATGCAAAATAGATCTCCTAGCCCAGACGTCACTTTGCTCCCCTCTTATGTGTTTCTGCCCAGACTGTCTGCTGACACTGAAGGAAAGGAAGGAAAAAGTAAATCCTCTGCCCTTCATAGTAAGTCTTTCCCCTCTGGAAGTGGCCCTCTTTCCAAACAAGGACTCTTCAGGGGTTTAGAAATGAGATGTCTGGTTTCTCAGCTGACATTAATTGCTCAAAGCAACAGATATGAGATATCATAGGCCAGCTAGGGTTGGGAGGAGACTCTGGAGGTCCAGTCCCTCCTCCAAGTAGAACCAGTTTCAAAGATATGTTAGATTGTACTTGTAGTTCTGTTGTTTCCATGAAATGTTTGGAACCCCCTGCCAGGTAGGGTATGAATCTTGTTGAAATGTTTGTTCAAGTGTTTAGATGAAATGTTTTTTTGATTGAAGATTCTTTCAAATTCAGTATTACTGAATCCAATTCTTGCCTGCTGTCTGCTGTTCTGATACTTGCGTTTGCTTAAGGGGAAACCTCTTCAGTGAAAGTTTTTGTGGCTTCCTGTGTAAACCAACTGGATATTGTTGACTAGGAAACCATCAGCCTAAGAGGAACTATTGTGGTCTATGAGTAATAGTGAATATTTTCTATATAAGAGACATTTAAGACCCTCTTGAAATTTTGTGTACATGAGTTGCTGCATAGGACTTTTTAACACACTGACAATAAAAACAGTTACAATGCACTATGTGCCAAAAACCTAAAGACAACATTATGTGTAATTACAATTTGGTTCAAGGAGTTTCACTCAGCAGAAACGGGTTTGTGGTACAAAGTGAACAAATAATGTTAATTTCACTGTTTCAGTAGCAACACTTGTGCTCCATTTAGTTTATATTGAAAATTCATCTCCATTATACTAAGGCCCAATACAAGCATTTGTGTAAGGATATAATAATGAGAAGAAGCTTCAGGATGATTCTGGCAGTAAACACTGCGTCATACTACTTCTTTTCTTTCTATTTTTAGGTGAACTGTACAAGAATCTCAGAGTTAATTTCAAACATCAATCCACTCTCCCTGGCTAATCTGCTGTGGTGCTAGCTTAGTTTATGCACTGGTGAGATAGTTGTCATTTTGCGTAAATAGATTTTGCATCCAGTCATTGTTCTTATTCATTTCAGGGAAGCACGACAGCAAGTGACATTGGTCTGTAACGATGTTCTTTTATTTTGCTTTTTATATAATCAAGCGTCAACTTGTTTTCAGTTCAAAAAGTGTCAAGCGTTCTACATGTGTCAGAGATATTTTCTCTCACCTAACAAACAAAGAAGGTTCCTGGTAAATGCCTGAGATTTGAAACAGGTATGTTTTTTCCTTACTTTCTGAAATTGAGGTTATTAAATGAGAAGAAAAATATCAGAGGCTAGTGACCTGACAAACTTAAGATCAATTTCTGGTTAAATTTCAAGATGACGTGACAGTCTAGGAAGAGAAGGAAGATAATAGTCATAAGATGTACAAAACCAGTCAATTATTTTGCCTACAGAAATATTGAGAACTCAAAAAGAACTTTGGGAGATAGTTGTGGCTCCATAAATACTTGATGTTTATTAGATTTCTTTGAAAATGGGGGAGTTCTTATTTCAGAAAGAAGGATAAAAGTAAGATTCCGGGGACTTTTCTCATTATGGGACACCTTACTTGGGGATACTTGCCTTATTGTTTGGCTCTCCTGTATCCCTTCAAAGTACTCAGACTATCATGTGTTCATTAATCATATCATGAAAATAGTAAGCTACTTTGACAAATTTGTCAGCTAATCTCATTTTTCACCTATTTCTTCCTCAGGTGTTCACTGGATTTTTAATTAAAAAAAAAAAAAAAAATAGCTGCTTCTATTCTGAAAGAAGTGCCTGTGGAATTCTCTTCTACATAGCAGCATATCTATTCAAGTAGTCACATACACAAAATGTTTTAAAGAGATTATAGAACTGTTTTTCAGTTAAATTTTAATATTTCTGTTCATACTACATTTTTCTGCCATCACAGTCTTAATCGATATGTAATGCTCACTTTTTAAAGCTGTTGAGTTAGTTATCACTAGTCAAGCATAGTAATTTTTTCCATCTTCTGTCAATCAAAACTTTTAAAATACTTTTTGTATTGTGACTTAATTGTAGACATAAATCTATTTTGGAGATTCAGCTTCTTTGAATCTGCAACAATCATATCAATGCAACTGTTGGAATGTCTCCAGATGGTAAATGCTAAAGAAACTTATACCAGGTTGACGTGATTTTTTTTTCTCTTAATCAATATGAATATTTGCTGCCTGAAATGGTGTGAGTAATCTAAGGTCTGCTGACCATCTTCTATGCCATCCATTCTGTTCAAGCCATGTCAAGTACACCACAGCACTCTTGTAGATATTAATGATGAAACACTATAAAAATGTTTCTAAGTACTTTCAATTTTCTGTGATACAGTAATTAACAGTTTTGAGAAAAGATAAACAGATATGTTGGGCACTTACCCAGATGCTTATTGATAATCAAAGAAGAAAAATTGCTTTTGATTTATATAGGTATTGGATGAGACCTTTAATAAATGCCAATGGAAAATGAATAGTGGCTAAGTCTATTAAGATTTGCTTTCCTTTCTTTATATGACCAAAAGAGGATTTTACTCTGCCAGCAACAGAAATCCAGGCTTATGTGTAGAGTTAAGCACAGGCAGCCCAGACAGTGCTATCCTGCCACATGTAGGGCCTTCAACAGATGAATATAGTGTTGCCAAAACATACATCTGCCCAAACTGAGAAAGCATGTAAAACAGAATACATCCACAGCAGTGAAATGCTGAGGAGAAGGAGTCTGTGTTGATGCAGCATTTCACAGGACAATGGAAAGTGAGAAGTAATTTCATGAAGCCACTTCTACTTGCACTGACATTTCCCAGCTCTGTTGCTGAATTACCTACTTCTGCAATAAATAAATAAGTAAATATGTGTTTGCTGCAGTCCTTTCACAGCAAAGGAGAAAGGTCACACAAGGCACTGAACACCTTTTATCCTATTAGTTCTTCTGTGGAGATGTAGCAGAGTAAAACACATTAAATGTACACGAGTATGAGTGTTTGAAGGGTTCAAGGTGAACTCAGGAGGGAGCAGGTGTTGGCTGCAACAAGCACATTAGAAACCTTGTGTTTGTGCAAGTGTGCATAGTATGAAATACGTGGACATTTTCCAGGATTTTTTATTGCTTTACTCAGAAGAGACAATGAATTATTTGAACTGTAGAGTGACTTCAAAATGGTGACAGAACTTTGAAAGAGATCTTCATCATCAAGATTTTAGTCAATCTCTATTAAGAGAGATCAAGGGAAAGTTTATTCAGCTTTGTCCTAAACTTTCTCTGTTGCATCTAACATTTGTCATCACCAACAGGATATATACACTGTTAGATGGACCTTGGGCCTGATTTGATATGACAAATGGTGTACTTTTGCATATCTGCACTGCATAGGAAGTTAGCTGAAAAAAAGGAAGATACCATGTCTATAAGAGAGCTAAATGAAAACCAAAATTAAAAAATCATTCTTTAATGACTCCTTTTCATTTCCAAAGGAATTTAACTTAACCACGTTTATAATTTTGTGTATCTTGCACACATATCAAAACATTTGTGAGAAATCTAAGTACATTTACTAAAAAGAAGTCAAGTATTATATTTTTATATATATTTTCATACACGAAAACCCAGATACAGGAAGAATAATTACAGAACTGTTTCAATTCCTGACAGAGCAAAGTGCATGCACTTTGCCCTGCTGGTTAATAAGAATGCTGTAATTAATTTTTGACTGACTAAAAATCTTCAATACCTCTTGTCATCAACAATGGCAACAAAGTTTCTCTGATTCCCTTACTAATTCTAATTTACGTGTACTGAATTGAGATGCTCTGCTTTGAAATATACTTATGCACTGGATTGAGACAATAAAATCACACTTTTTATACAGCCATCAAACTAATTTCTGACAGAGAAATGGAGATAAGAAGGTATTCACTGGGGTAAATATTGAAATCTATATAGAGATTTATTGATACAATTAAATACAATTAAAGAGATAAAGGCTGCCTTTACTGTCAGTAAAAATTCTTTTCAATAATTCTGCTGGATGCAGAAGAGCTTTTTGCTTGAAAGTACATATTCCAGATGGCTGTAATATTCAAAAAGGTGTAAGGCACTTGAGGTGTTCATATGCACGTTCCCTATTTAGATAAAAAGAAGAGTGTTGATATTGACTCATCCTATTAGTCTACTGGAAATATGAGAGTGTAAACATGGAACTGTTAGCCATGCAGAATCAGTACTCTTTGCCTTTTGGTGACAGTTCATAGATTTTGAGCACTGTAAAAGCCAGTCATGCAGGCAGTGAAATGCACTGTGTGGAAGACAATGTCACAAAGAGACTATCACTAATAGATGAAGGTGGGTAAAGTTTTGTAATTAATAATACTGAGACAGTAGTTAAAACAATCATTTATTGTTTCTCTGATGACTTGATGATAATGTTGAAGAAATGAAAGAAGTCATGTGCCACTTGGATAAGTGTTCTGGCAGGTAATTAATCCAAAATCAAAAGCACTTTTTTGTCGGATGAGGGAAACACTTCACTGACCAGTGGAGGTGCAAGCAGGCTATTGATGATGCCACTGAGGTGATCCTGGGAAAGTTTGAGAGGCAAATAGTGGAGTTTTTTTCTGTTACCATATGGTTCAGGAAGTTGTCTTATTAGGAGGAAACTGGTTTAAGCTTCATAACAATTGCCTTTCAGAAATCCTGACTGATAGCTGACTGATCCAAGTGTCAGAAGGTATCTTATCTCTCATAAACATTACAATACCTTTGTAACATAGAGATTAGGAAGTCAAGCGTTTTCTATTGCTCTAGCATGGCTATTTAGTTCTGTATTTCTTAATTCCACGTTTTTTTTCACTTTGCTTTTTACAAAAAAGAATTTGATGCTCCATGAGCTGAAGAATGACTCCTTTGTTTCTTTGCCCCTCTTTTGTTCTTGAGTTGAGCTGCTCAAATGTGCTTTCGTATGTTGACACACTCATGGGTTTGGTGACTTAAAAAAGGAAAAAACGAATGGGCTGATGAAAATCATTACAATGTAAAATCAAGAGATACAATTTAATTTAAAGGCTCGATCACTACAGATTCTTGCAGTTCATAATGAATTTGCTTAGTATTCATGGGATGTGACGTACATTTCCATAGATTATGCCCCTGTGAGATATAGCCTCACTTAAATTTTGGCTATTCCTACTGAGTGAATTTAAGTAAACAGTTTTATCAAACGGTGAATTCCATCTATTGCCAAGTGTTCAGAGTACAATTGTTATGCTTGACTAATCAGATATTTGTCTCTTCTCTGCTACAGTAGTGACTGACCTCTTGCATAAATATATGTAATTTGTCTTGAGATTAGAGCTAATCAGGAGGTTTCTGCACTCTGCTTCTCCTTTATTTTCATTCTTCCCCAAATGTTTTTCTTAGATATTTTTGTCTGTATTAAAAATTATGAGCAAACTTAAGACAAATGTTTAGGGAATCTTTGTAAGTATCATTAAAAAGTGTATTTACTAAGGTGTTTTCTCTCTAATTTCCAACCAGTGCTGCCAGGATTCTGCAGTACATTACCAGTTCATTGGAGAAACATTATGTGAAAAGTTCTTATAGCATCTTAGAGCAAGTCATGCAAATCACATTAAAGTAATTCTAACTGTTGCCTGAGGTCTTGTGTCTTTCCTCTTTCCTCTTTCCTCTTTTCTCTTTCTTCTTTCCATCTTCCTCTCCCTTTCCCTTTCCCTTTCCCTTTCCCTTTCCCTTTCCCTTTCCCTTTCCTTTCCTTTTCTCTCTTAAAACTTATACATTTGTAGGTGGCTCATACACTAAGCTTTAGTACACTCTTTTAGGAGTAAAAAGTCACATAATTTTTCTCCCTTGATAATTTTTTCTTTATCTGAAAGCTGTAAGCTCCCACAATCGCATGAAAAACATTTCAGTGAGAGACAGAGGTACACAAGAAGACTAATAGGAGAAAATGGAGAAAGTAACTATAAATGGTCTAACTATGTACAGGCCTACTTTTGCTGTCCAAGGACTGGGGAATATTTACTTCCAAAACCCAAAGCAACTTTTTTTTTGCAGTGTACTTATAGACAGGAAGTTTAAATATATAACTTCATATCCTCATTCTCTGAGTGTTGTCATTCAGAAATTATTAAAAAAGAGCTCTTCTTCTGTGATTTAAGTCCGCTATTTGAACTATAATGGTGACAATGTTGTGTGTCAAGAACATATTTACTTGTCTATGTAGTTAAAATATGTAAAGAATCTATGTCTGTGCTCTGTCACCCACTGCTGCTGAGTTGCAGAGAGGGTGGGAATTCTGTTGACTGTCCTAGTGCTGTCAGCAAGAATGCTACTATTGCCAAAACATAAGCTAAAATAAGACCTGTTCCAGCTGCAATGGGTGACATTGTCAACTTGCCTGAATTACCAGTGTCCCAACAAGTTAGCTAGGTTTCAAACGATAGAGGAGAGAAGACTGAGGTACATAAACCCCCTGCCTTAGAAAAGGATAGTGAGAATAGCCCAGCTGACACAGTGGAGCTGTTGCAAAGGCATAGATTACTGAAGCTCCAAAAACACATTAATGCCAGTAGCTCCTTCCTTTATGTTCCAAGACCTGTCCACCATGACGTAGTTTCTTCACGGTATATGTAAATGAGAAATACTTGTCACTATCTCTGATGCATTGTAAACCACAACAGCTATTTTGGCTTTTTTTTTTTTTTTTTTTTTTTTTTTTTTTTTTTTTTTTTTTTTTTTTTTTTTTTTTTTTTTTGACAATTCCATTGAATTCCCTTTCCTTTTTCTATATATCACTGGAGAGGGCCATCATATATACAAAGCATTTCATTAAGTTGGCTCAGTCCACCAGCTAGCACGGATTACTTAGGACAGATGTTCTCCAGGAACATGCTGTAACAAATTTTCACAGCAGTGGTAACATCCCCTTACTCTGAGACATGAAGTGCATTTCACTCAGTGGCCTCCAGCTGGACAAAGTGAACTCTTTTACCTTTCTCACTTTACTGCTGTAGACCACCCTCTGGAAGTCAAATTTCAGAGAGGCTGCTTGAAATCAAAAGCCATGACCATACACTAAACTTTAACATATATCTGTCTCATCATGGTTGATTGATCTCAGCTGAATAGGGAGTTTCATGAATATGATGTAGGCAAGAAGACACTTGATAGAATATGCCATGTTTTTTGCATAAAAGCATGGTTTTGTAGTCAAAACTAACATTGCTGCAGTCATCCACAGCAGCTGAATATCTCCCAGGCAGACTTCATTTCGTAACAATTTTTTTGTGTGTCTGTGTGATTGGAAGGGACACCACAGATAACTATAAAAGCTGGATTTTAAGAAAGCTCATGACAATTTTTTAAAACCATTAGTTCTCCTTGAACCCCTGCATGATTTCAGTTACTTGTGCCAGGAATCTCACGCACAGAAGGCAGAATATTTGAAGTAAGTAATTCAGATTCCCAAATTCCCATGCTGGTACAAACCAGGGGGATGTGGGGAAATGACTGAGAATAGAAACATATCAAGATAGAGTTTCTCAAGAGCAGAAATACTTATATCTTCAAGAGAAAACTCAAAAGAGTGAAACAGCACATTATCCACACAGGACTAAAAAAAAAAAAACCAAAAAAACAAAACCTTGCAAAAAAAAAATCATTCACAGAGAAAAAATGTAATTATCTACAGAACTCATATAAGTATACATGGATGTATACTCTTTTCTAGGTCTTAGATATTGTCTGACAACCCAAGAATAATTCATATTCAGATATGAGCTTTAATAGCAAAACCTTAAATATTAGTCCCTTGATGGGCTTGCACAGACAGACACAATGATGCCCATATCCTGAAGTCACTTTATCAGTGGCATCTTTCTGTATGTATTTATGGATTGAGAATTAAGGCAGTATATAACTCATTTTCAGATACGTTCTTTTGGATAAAATAACAGTAGATTACCTTCACTTTTTGTTATATTTTGTTTACGTATAGAGTTATGAAGTAAAGGACTAGTGCTGTTTGCATTCAGCATTTACAGATGACTTTTAATTAACTTCCTTCCATAATGTTAATATAATTCTTTTGCTGAACAATTCCTACTCCACAATAGCTGAAAGTACAGTCAGTACAGCATAGAGGGGAAAAAATGGCCCTTCATTATCAAACCATTATATTTGCAACAGCTCACTGCCAAGAGAATTTTGAAAGCAGTCAAACAATAAACTCATTAGAATTCCAGAATAGGCCATGGGGGGCCAAACTTTGATCCCACTGAAATCTGTAGCTCATGTACTGAATAGTGCTAATGTTTGGCTCTTAAAAGAACTCAAATATCTTTGGTTCAAGCAAAATGACAGACTTAGTGCAAATCTAACCTTCATTAAATTTTCTATGCACTTAATTCTCGGTATGAATTGGGGAATAGGTTTTGTTTGAACTGAATACTACTTATATTTGATTTTGAAAATGATTTTTAATGTTGTATCCTCTCCGGGTTGCTCTTATTCTCTGGGAACATGAGTGCAGCAAGTAAACTCCTATACACACACACACACAAACACACACACACACACACACATATATATATATACATATATACATACACACATACACACACCCCCATGGAGACCAGGTAGCCAAGTGGATAACAGCCCCACCGCTTATTTCAAAGGTTGCAGGTTCAACATGACTGAGCTCAGTTTTAATTAAACTTCTTATTTGCTTTTCCACAAGCTATGCCATATAAAAGTTAATCATGGTTAAAAAAATGTCTATTTGCACTTACCGTGACGTGGAGTCTATTCCACTGTGCATAACACAGAATAGAAGATCAGGAGCAGTTAGCACAAATGTGTCTTTATCTAAGTGCAAAACCACATAATGGTTAGTAGAATTTGTGTAAGTTTCTGGTTCCTAATTTTTATATTTCTTGAAGAATCTCAGCGAGTGCTCTGCATTTCTGCTTCCTTGTACTGCTATAAAGCATCCTTGGGCCAAGAATAATTCATTCACATCTACCTTCAAGCCCTGTATTGCTATACACTGGAATTGCTAAGAACACCATAACTGATAGGCAGAGTAATTGGGAATTTCTAGTGTTACACATCCTTGAGAGCAGTTTCAAATGACTTGTGTTTCGTGGAACATTGGAAAAATCATACTTTTGTTCACAGGTGAATACTTTGTGCATCTTTAGATTCTTTGGTAAATGGCTAGGTCTGTGGCAGATTGCAGTAGACAAACTACTATTTGATCCTGTGTATAACTTGTCCAGTAGGGATAATAATGACAATAGTAGTGAGTAAGAGCTGTGCCAAAAATAGTTTGACCTTCTGATATGTATCTTGCCAGGGATACTCAAAACTCATGTTAACTTTTGTGCTTGCTGATACCTGAAGGAATGATATACAGGAAAAAAGTAGTGCAGTTGAACCCTTCCTGTGCATTATTTGAGGAATGTGTATGAGCAAGGGAAGAAATTACTTGTGAAAAGAAAAAAACTATTGGTGCTCATAGATTAATTTCTGTAGTCTAAGAGAATAGACATCATGTTACAAGTAAGGTTTTAGTGAAGAAAATGCTCTGTTTCAACAAGGACCAGAAATTACGAGGTATTCGCATATCTCATTGCAGAGTCTTCCTCAACAGACAGTTTTCTGTGGTTTGAGACGCTCTCAGTGGAGAAAGCCGCCTGTCAAAAATGATAAAGACGCAACGTATTTGCAACTGCACAGGAAAATTATGTGTCTCTATGCAGGCTGGAGGTGAGGCAAATGAATATTAGTCACCTGATAGAGAAAATGAGGTCTGATACAGAGTACAATTAACCTAAGTTAACATTCAGACAGTCTCTCTCTAATACAGCTACCACTTCTCTGATTGAAAGAAAACAATCTGACACAGAATTTATGTGCAAAGAAGATTGAAATGATCAATCAGGCTGTCCTTCTAATAAGCTGTCTCTAAAAGGGTGACTGGTTAAATGGAGAAATCAAATATGCTAAGTTAAAATAAGAAACTTAAGCTACTGATTGATCTAAGGCCTACAGAATGCAACTGCAATTTTGAGGAGCCCTGAATAATTTGCATGGCCAATTCCTCAAGTTTCTAAAGGTCAAAGCCATTTCATTCATTTTTAAAGGGAGTTTTGTTAGGCTAAATATTAATTAAACCAATGTTTTTGAACGTGTAGGGTTATGATTGCCTTTATTATAATCTATAAACTACATAAACCTGAATGTTTTTAAATTACTTTATATATTTTTAGGTTTTGAAAGTAGTAGTATTTTAAAGTATACCTCATTTAAGAAGCAACCAAGTATTACAATTTATATTTACTTTATTTGTTTTAATATTATATTTTACTTTAGTGATGTATAAATATTGCAACTACATGAAAGATTTTTTTTCATGTTACGTGCCTAATGCCAATTCCTCATTCATAAAATTATATCAAATTGGGTCCAAAGCTAAAATACTGTGATCAAAAAACATTTTATGATAATTTAGAAAGAAATACTATTAGTTTTGTTTCCTTATATATTTGTAATCTGATAAAAGTTTTCAGAGAAAAGTTCTGGTCTGTTTTCTCTGACCTAGCTGACCAAGTCAATCATTAGGCTAGCAGGATTTTTAGTAATAAGGAATACCTAGAATTTACCATTTATATTCCAGAGCCACAGACACCAAAAATATGCTACAGCATGTTACAGCTATCATGAAGGCTTGTCTATTACTTAGGTTTGAAAAGTAATTATTTAAATAAAGTGTGTCTGTCAATTTTAAGACAAGCTGATTACATCGCTTGGTCCATAAGCTGGGTGCAGAATGAGACCTAATCTCATGAAATGGTGTAGGAAAAATTACTAGAAAATGCTCTTGTGTGTGGAGGAGGCACTGGGCTCATCCTGACCTATTCCCCAGTTCATACAGAGATTGGCATATGAGCCCACGCTGTGTTCCAGAAAAGTGAGAACCAGGTACAAGTAGAAGGCTAGAGGTTCAGGGTATTATCAACATGCCTTACAGTGATGCACATGAAAAGCCCTTCTCTTGTAACCACACACAACATAGTAATTTGTATACCATATGAAGCTAGAAATTTTTGTTTGTTATCTCTATTTCTTGGATCATAAAATTTTACTCTTACAAGAAGTTTAGTTTTGGCTGTCTATTGGATGCTTATAAAAGTCAAGAGAAGAACATCCCATCTGTTTAAATGTTTGCTGTTTTTTAGAGTAGTTTTGGCTGTTGGAGATTACATCCTGAACACCTACCCATTCTTTACTTCTTTTTTTTCCAGAATTATATTAGGAACAGAAATATGTTGAGTTGTTTTGAATCATGGAGACCCCAGCTGCTTCCAAGCACTTGTCAAACCACCCCTTTCCAGGCAGCCATGAAAAGAAGGGCTTTCAAACTGCACCAGGAAGTAACTTATACCCCAGATACTGGATTCTGCAAATTTTTTATATTTCTTACTGCCTGCTTCATTTACCACTTTTTAAGGTGTTGATGCTGTTTGTCAATAAGAAATTGAATGCTCCCCTGTTTCCCAAGTCAGACTCTCATATTAATAATGTACCAAAATGTCTTGGGGGTAATTCATATATGCTGGAAAAGACGTCTGCCAGGTCTGGAGTCTGTTCAGGGTAATCTGTCCATTTGTCCCAGACTACCAGAAGTCCACAGATAATGTGTTAGGCTGAGTCATGGTACAACCCATGAGAATAAAAATTTCCGGCTTTGGTGCTGCCAGTCACAGTAGTTTAGATTTTATTGTTTCAAAAACTAGCTGAATTTGAAGGGACTTTTTTCTCCCTATACATGGTTTCTCATGTCAATCTGAAACATGTGCAGCAATGTATTTCTAGTGATTTTGGCTTCAGACCACTGGACCAAAACCCAAGTATTTATTGTTTGTCTGTTTGTTTAAACAAAAATCTCTTACTCACTTTTCTAGTGTACAAACTCCAAACAGCAAGTTTGTTGCTGAATAAAGAGTATGTGTGTGCATTCAAGGAATGACAGGAAAAATAATTGCATTTACTTGACAGCATATTACAGTGTCTGAAATTTCTACCATGCTTATTGACTCACAGAGTGAGTAATTCTATGTCTAGCTTTGAGCATATTTCTCTAAGATATCGGCTTGCTCATATTTTAGAAACATTAGGGTTCCTAATGAATGAGGTGTTTATATACATGTGTTAAAGAAAAAAAATAAAAATTTTTGCCTAATGTTCAGGTCTGATCCAGACTGTCTGGGTTTCCCAAAGGTTACTAGGTTAGAAAGCAACTCATCAAATGTCTGCTGCTAGAGAGACTGCAGCATCTGCAGGAAGAATCATGCTGGGGGCTGAGGGCAGCTGGGCCCTTACATCCTAAACCTCCCCACAGAATTCCCTCCCACTGCAGCAGAAGGATGTTCCTCCTGACACTTCCTTGCCACAGTCAGCAGGAGCTGGGTGTCTAACCAGTGGTCTGGAGCATGCAGAGCATGCAGAGATACGCTGGTATGATTTGGGGCCAGACAAATCTTTAAATCTTGAGAAATCATGTTTGCATTTGTGCTTCAGGACCAAATGTGTACGAGGAGCAGGAAGCACCAAAGCACCTCCCTAAAATATCCTTGCTGTCTTTTAACTTAATAAACTGACATGCCTGACACAATGACAAAACATCTTAAAGCTGCTTTGCAGAATGGACTCCAGCCCTGTAATGGGTCTTAGGCTGGAAATTAGAAGGTTTCATTGTTAAGGACAGCCAGTGCTCAGTTGCTTTTTCTGACTCTACTGCAAGCACTTGGGAGACAAATGATTTGCTTTACATGAGTATAGCCATGGATTATTTTGTTCATTTCCTGAATAGAAGGGAAATTTAAACCATATTTGGCTTAGAAGTACAAAACTATTGTTACATCTGGAAACAAAAATGAAAACCACCTCAAAGAGCTCCAAAAAAAGTGTGAAGGAAATGAACTTTATCCTATGATGATCAGAAAGGATATCACAGGACACACTGAAGATTTAATGAAACACACTTCAAGAACCAAGGCTGCGTGACAGGAGGCTGGTTATAACCAGGTTTGCTCAGTAAAATATTAAAGGCCATTTCTCCCTACCCATTTACTTTGACTTACTACAGAGCACTTTAGAAAGGGTAAGAGACTAATGGGTACTGAAGAGGTTTTGACTGCAAAGTGCAATAGAAGGCAACAGCATGAAAGTTCTGCAGAGAAAATCTGTTCAGAGAGTGTAAATCAAACAGGGTTGCCCCAGAAACAGGCTTTTCAGTAAAGTTGACATCTTTCAGATAACATTTCATACATCAGTATTTGTTTTAGAAACAAGATTGCTTTAAAAATATTAAAATGGTATATTGCATGATTTTATTTTTTTTACTTTCAAAGGGCTTTCAATAATGCTAAAATACTGCAATATTTATTCAAATATTTTGCAGGTTGAAATGTGACCACAGCTGTTTTTTTTTTACCAAAAGATCTTTCCCTCACAAATGGACCTCATGGATCATTTCTGAATGTCAACTTTTTCTTTCCTCTCTGCATTAAGAATGACAAAGTGGAAAAAAAGAAGAGGTTAAGTGGAAATTCATTCTATAACAATTTCTCCTGTGTGATTCAGTTGCTGGTTTTAAACTTGTGCTCAGCTGTATTTTGCAAATATATCCTGACTGTAGCCTACTTATTGCTACTTATTTGTCCTTATCATCTACCCAGACAGAAACAGAAAAAGCACCCAGAACAGAATCAGGGCTTAGTCATGCTCCTCCAGGTCTTAGGTGACCTTAAAGTGGGGCTGAGTCACCAAAAGGCTCGGCTGAACACACTGGAGCAAACAGTGAGGGCGTTGCTTCATTCTTTGACTAGAGCTGGGCATGGGCAGTGTCCTCACTGCTCAGAAGATCAGAGGTGAATTCTACCTCTCCTTCAGGCATGGTTTTTCCCAAGGCTAACTTGAGATGAGCCAGATGATCACCATCCCTGCCAGAGGGCTGTGCATTGCCCTCTATGAAGGCAGAACACTTAAAAATTGACTAGTCTTGCCTGAACACCTTATCTCAAAGCTGTAGTTTTTAGCGCCACATTTAATGACAGGATGTTGAAATAGGTGGAATATAGGTCACAGCCTTAAGTGAGGTAAAATCTCATGGAAACGTAAAATAAGTTTTTTAAAAAAAGTAATAAAAATAATACAGCACAGCATCTGTGTTGTTCACTTTTATAACTCAGAAACAAGAATATTTTTATAATTTTTTTTTGAACAGACTAGATTAAGTCTGGGAAAGAAGTGGGTGTTCACACACAGGATTGTGGTATGACATTTTAAAAAATACTTACTGTTTTGAGAACCATCAAATTAGAGAATAGTACACAAATCATTGAATTTCTCAGTCATTCAGGCTGACACAAACACTTATTTTCCATTTCAGTTAGCAGATTTCCAGATTTTTTTAAGTCCCAAACTGTACTGAAATGCTGGATAATATTTTTGGCAATTTTGTTCTATCGACGTTTGTAGAGCTATCTGAAGGTTGATTAAGTTATCTTTTAATTGGTGATGGATGAACTGTGACAAATTTAGAGAGCCGAGTGACTCAAAAAAGATAAAAAAGATCTGCAATGGTCAATATTCCTTCAGAAGAACTTTGTTGACTGCAAAACACACAACACAGCACTTAATAGGGTGAATTCAATGTGGTGACTTTGTTCACAAAAAGCAGTCCAGTGAAAGACCCCAAAATGCGAATCCGATGTAGTATTGCTTAATTCTGTTATATATTACCACAGTTTGCATTAAATTTCTGTAAATATTTGAGATTTTAATCCTTAGTTGGTAATCCAGTGGTTTAGAGAACTGTAAAAAAGAGAAAAAGACATAGAAGAAAATTCTAGAAACATTTTTGAAGAAAAAAGCTAAAAATAAAATTGGTGTACTTTAAAAACAACTATTTTATGCTTGACCTGAACTAGAAACTAATCTTCCTAAACTGAGCCTCAGCTCCCCTATAGAATAATTAAATGGATGGTTCTAGCTAGAATGTTTTGCATTATACCACAGCATTTTAATAGTTCAGTATGTCTAGGAACGACTCTGACTGTTCCTAATTTGTCTTGAAGGAGGAAATTGGTGTGGTGTTTTATTTTTATTTTTATTAATATTGTCACAAGTAGGAATGCTTGGAGCCCCTCGGGAGGTGTAGGGTTTTAGAAGCAGCGCTGTTAGCAGCACAGGGGCGAGTGAGGGTGCTGTGGCCCAGGCAGCGCGCAGTGTGTGGGGCGGGCCGCGGCCTCCGCCCGGCGCTCCGGGCCTCAGCCCCACACACGCCCGGAGCGCCGGGCCGGGCAGGGAGCCGCCAGCCCCGCTCCCACCGGCTGCTCCGGCCGCCACATCCTGCTCCACACCTCACAGGCGGCAGTCATAAAGCTGCCGAGACACAGCCAAGAGCAGCGAGCGAGGTGTGGGTCTGGGAGCCGGCCCTCCCGGCTGCTACAGGCTTGCCGGGGTGAGGGCACAGCGTTCCCCCCGCCTTTCAGTCCCTACATCTCCCACCCCGCTGAAACTCCCAGCCCGCTGTGAGGGCTTCCTGCTACTGCTTGCTGCTGTTGCTGGTGTCTCTACACCCCCAATAATCCTTTGGCAGTCCTTGTTGATGACATCTTTAAACGGGAATCCTTTAGAGAGCCGCTTTTTTCCTTTTCTGCGCCCACTCTCAGCTCTCAGAGTTTCTAACATCAACTAGAATTTGTTATTTCTTCCCTGAGTCTGTAAGTTACTCCTACACCTCTTTCATAGTCGCAGTTTCTACGATTGTGCAATGCTCCACAGTTCTGAGTACACAGACCATTTCTTGTTCAGGATGTGAAGCCCACCACAAAGGTCTTAGAAAGGAATTGTTTTCATTTAAGTAAAGACTTTCATAAGCGGGTTAAGAGTCTAATGAGTAAACTGAGGTCCTGGCCCTAGAGATGTTTTTTAAGGTCTTTGAGAAGTCTGTTTATCAGAGCTTGAAAGAAATCTCATGGTGGCCTTACAGTAAATCAAACAATCCCTTTCTCTGTGCTCTCATCTGCCATTTGAATCAGTTACAATGAGCCTGTTTTCAGAGGTGGAAACAGGTGTTTGGAATTGTGGTGGATAAAATTCAAAGCTCTTTTATGAATGCAACTTCAGAGAAAATATGGTAAAAGAACTATGACTGACTTGCACTTGAAAATATGATATAAAGCCAGAAGGCACAGTCCAAGCTGCTTGTAACCAGCTTGGTCTGATAATGAGCAGTCCTCATTTGCAAAAATGAAAAAAAGGTACAAAAAATCACAAATGGTGACCCGGAATATTGAATATCTTGCAGCAGTTTCATATGGATGGACCAATATGTGGGAACCATAAATCCAGACCTGAGGAAGTCTACCTGCAAAATCAAATCCTCAGGTGATGCTGGCCTTACACACCACCTCACACAACAACTTTCTGCTACTGGAAGGCTAAGGAATGGACAAATTTGGATTGCTTAAGTGTCCTTAGGAGACCTCTGGACACTGACACAAAGCAAAGACGCTGTGCATCTTCTCTGCTCTGCTCCTGGCTGTGAGCGAGCAGCCAGGAGGGTATTCTGCCAAGAGAGAGTGAGCACAGCCTGGACTCTGACCAGAATCAATTCCACAAAGTGATTTTTTTCTTTGTACAAGGTATTTGCAATCACTCAGTGCTATCAGCTCAGGAATGTGAGAATACAAACAACCAGCTGTGTCCCAGCTCTGTGGGAGAATTACTTTTAGGGAACTAGTAGCCATGATAATGCTCTGTATCGTCTATGACCCAGCAAAATGACCACACTCCTTTCAGTGGTTTTCTGCGTGAGATGCTGGTTTAGCAGTTTGTTACTACAATATTCACTCGCATTCTTGCTAGCCTTAAGAACTAATCTTACTCATTTAACCTTCTCAAAACCATACGATGGGCAAGCACTAGTTTTCCAGCCTAAGTACTAAGTGCCAGCCTTTAGCATAGACATTGGAAAATACAAGCAATATGCCTTTCAGTGGTCTCAGGCTTGAGTTGTTCTAAATTTGGAGGTGCATAAAAAAGGTTGGCACAAATGATCCAGCAAAAAATAGTGTAGGATATGAAAAAAGCATTTATAATGCATGAAGCCTTCTAAGTTCAATGCAGTGTTTATTTGTAAAACTAGTTTGTCCTGAGGAACAAACAGCAAGAAAACATGAAATAACATATCATCCATTAAACAGCACTTTCACATGTGCATGCCATTATAAGAAAAGGCTGCACAAAAGATTCAGAGGAATGTTTTCCTTCCGAGACACACATTAAGTTGCCGATAAAGGAATTTAAACTTCAAGGCTGGTTTTGACTTGGTCTAGAGGAGCATGCAAGGGCACAAACCCTCAGATCTGAGTGTGCAGGACAAACACATGATAATTTATCTGCAGACTACCTCCCAGATCAAGCAGATGGCTGCCACAGACAGGGAACAAATGTAAAATCAGGTCAGTTGACCTCCACAAGCAACTGTGGCAAATTGCTCTAATGCTGGTGCTGGTGGTACTGCATATATTTTTCCCAAGCAACCAGCAGGACTCTCATTTTGACTGGTGTGTTAGGGCCAGATGTCTCCCTTCCAATATCCCTTGCCAAAGTCTCAGTCCACCCCTGAAAACTGACACAAAGAGGGAATGCCTAACTGGGAGAAGTGCTGAATATGCACCAGAGGGGCTGCTGGGTGTGGACTGGATCCTGGGGGCTGCATGAGCCAAGTGACACACTGCCATGCAGAGCACAAAGACCATTGCATCTGTGGCCCATGCAGCAGATGTCATAAAGCCTACACTGTTTTGGAACATTTAAAATTTAAGTTTTTAAAAGCTTTGGTTAGTATTTTGCACTATTTGAAATAAAGTGTTCAGCAGAGCTGAAATTTATTAATTTTGAAAACTAAGCCATCTGGAGCATTAGCTGCTTAATTACAGCAGAAAGAGTCACGAATGAACACTTTCTATTTTCTAGTGCAGGATTCAGAGCGTGTTTGAACCTTTTTATTCCTTGATTATAAAAAAATAGGGAGACATGGAAGCAGGCATGTTATGCTATCATTTCAGCTTTTTCTTCTCTTCACAAAGTAAAAAAAAAAACCTAAAAAACAAAGAACAAACTCTTTAACCCAAACCCACAAAACACAAAACCTAACCAGTGACAAAATTTATACTCTCTCTCTATGAAGCAGAGATTACAACAATGACCACATACAGATGAACATGGAAGAAAAATAAAGATGTTTTGCCTCTTGGCATATTATTTCATTTAATGTAATTTTCCCCCGTGGGGTTGTTAATCACTTGTCTTTTTTTGCTTTGGGCAGTCTAAGAATTTTTGATCCCAGGGCAAACCCCCAACTTGAAACAATGTGGGCTTGATGAGTTTACTCTGCTTGAAACAAGGAAGCCTTTGTCCTGTATGCCCTAGGCAACTTAAAACACAATACCCCTATCATGCTTTGCCATGAGACCTTCAGTCAACATTCCCCTTGGTTTATGACAACTGAACCAACAATTAGGCCTGAGGCATTCAAACATGACATTTGAAATAGAGGGTGCATTGACGTGTATGAACCCTGTAGTGTGTTACTCTTGTCTCCTGCAATGCAAAGGTGCAAACTTAAATTTAGAAGTTGCTGCTACAACCCATAGTTTTTCACAGCTGTGTTTTTACTCTCTCTTTCATGGAAGAATGTCAGATTTAGAAGATGCACTACTTAGCTTGAGTTTTTCTGCATTTTTGAAAGTAGAATTTTACCAAACATTTTTACGAATATCTCCCTCCTCTCATATGATGTTACAGCACTGCTTAAAGCACTCTTCCATAGTATCCCAGGATATGTTACAGCCCTGAAGCTATTCCCAGTTGCATGCTGATAAGGAACAAATGCTGCCTAACAGGTTTGTCCTGAAGAGAATCTGTCAGATACTGCAGATTCCCACAGCCTGCAATTCCTGCTCCACTGAAATTCAGGAGCTCCAGGTGCTGGTGTGACTAGTCAGGGGTGTTCATATTCTGCATTCATGCCAACTCTCAATTCATGTCTGTGCCAGGTGGAGGGAATGCTGAATTCAGGCAGAACCAGCTGGTTAAAGAGGAGCCACAAAAGAATAAATCACTGTTTCTTCACATCAGGATCTCTGTCCATTCCTGAGGGTCACCTAGCAGACCCTGTGGGAAGGAGATAGTGGAGCTGTTGCCAGTTTCTCCATGATCATTTCTGGCATATAGTAGTGAGGGCTGGCAGTGGACAAAATAGTTCTGTGCTGGGAAGGCCACACCTGGATGAATGGCTGCATGCAGGTTATCAGCAATATCGTTTGAGTGGTTATGTCCAGAAACAATAGTTTTCAGTGTGTCAAAAAGCATTTGTGAGATTCCAGATGGACCACTAATAATCAGTATTAACACAGGATGGGGGGAAATAGCCTATTGCAGCCTGCAATTACAATCAACTGACAGACTGATAGGTGGTTAACTTTTTAGGGGAAACTGAGGTAAAAAAGAGAAAAAAACCCAATAAAAGTTATTTCAGTGCAGATAGATGATCAGTGATAAAGGAGAACTAAATTCTTCATTCCTTATGTTCAAACTATTAGGTCACAGTGCCTTGCATTGTCAGGTAATAAATACCTTGAAAATCTCTGCTTCCTGTCCATCTGGTAACAGGCTCTGAGTAGTTTTGAAACCCATATAACATGACACGTACTACATAGCATTCTTCAAAGGTTCCACCTTACCTCATTCCAGCAGAGTGGCTGAAAGTCACTTAATTTTGATAGTTCAAATAGGCCAATTTTCTGTATTTTTCATACTGCAATAAGCCTAAAGATTCAGATATGAATTGTGTGCTATAAAGTTAGTGCAAAATGAAATTTTCACTCTCCCATCTGATTCAAGGGGAGTGTGAAATATACTTGTCACACCATTTTCACAGGTTATAGTGGCTTGCTCAGTGTGACTTCCTGGAGCTGAACCACGTGGCTGATAACAGTGATTAGCATTCAGGACTCCTACCACAGCAACCAGTAACAAAAAAAAAAAAAAACCCAACAAAACAACCAAAAGCCCCCAAACCAACCTTCTCTCTAGAAATACTAGAAAGAAATAAAACACAAAGAAAACCAGACTATATAGAGGACAAGCATTTCTTTACTCTTCATTACAAGCTCCTCTTAAACATGTCCCCAGAAGAAAGCAATACCTGAACCATGGGGAGCTATATTGCAGAAACATTCGACAGATAAATACTTCAGGAAACCGATATCCTACAATGGTTTGGGTTTTGTCATATTTTTCCATGGGGTATTCCATGAGATACTGGCAAGATGAATGACTGCTGCACAAATCAACATCACAAGGTTTCATTCTTACAATGCTTCAGTTTAGTGTTTCATTTGCTAAAGCTGTGTCTCACTGAAATGATGTGTCATTTTAGCCAGTGTAAATGGGGTAGCTGAGAATTCAATGTCTTGCTGAAATGCACCTCATGTAGCAAAACATACAGACATATGCTTATCTTTAAGAAGGTGAATTATTCCCGCAAATTAATCTATGCTGAAACTGAGTGTCTGCAGTCAAATTCAGACTTTTTCACTTGGAAGGACCAAATTTCCACTACATATTTTTCCCTTATTTTTGCTCCCATGTGAGTATCCTGCTTAAAACATGTGCTCTGTTTATACACCAGTGTTAAGAAGGTGAGATATGCAGCTGCTGCAGTCGCTGACAGCACCTCAGGCTACTGAAAAAAAGTTTTCTTCTTCTGAAATCATTGCTGCTGCAGGAGATGACAAAGAAAAGCAAAACAATCCCTTTGTAATGCTCAAAAATCTACTCTCTTTGGCTTCTTAGGCTGGCAAACAACTGCTTCTAAGCTTTATTCTCAGCATGTGTCATCTTGCTGGATGTGCCCCAAGTGTGAGTGGAAATAACATGAACAACAGTTTATCTGCAAGAGGATTGCCAGATTTCTTACGATAGTTCTTGGAGGTGGATCACTCCACTGTGCTCCACTCGAAGATACCTCCTCGAAAGGAGGAACTCTCCCCTGCAAGTTGAGATTTTTCCTTCTGTGTTGCTCAGACTGCTGTCTCTGTTTTCTAACCTATTCTGCCCAATTATGACCTCCTGATTTTCCTCTACCCCATCTTCTTAACCCACGAATTCAAGGGATTTTTACGCATGTTGTCCTCTCATACGCAAAATGCTCTCTCTTTCTCTGTGGTTAGAGTTTGTGAGAGAAAAGTATGGCAAAGCAAAATCGATATTTTAGTAAAAAAGAAGGAATGAAGAAGTGTTTTCCGAAGAGGGAGTACATAATGTCCTTGTACCTTTATACTCTCAACTTTTCCATAGCTCCTCTTAATTCTGGTTTTCTAGCACATGGACCTCCCTTTCCACAGCCCTCCTGCCTGCTTGGCATGTCAGCTGAGTGAGAGAAGCAGCTGAGACTGAAGCACTGGTGGTTCTTCACCCTACGTTGGGGCTGCCAAATGCATATGGCTGATCCTTCTGCTTTTGTCCTTAAAACTGGTCCCATACTAAGGTTACAATTCTTTGCTTAGCTGTCAAAGGCATTCGATTTATGGGAACTTAATTTCCCTAAGATCCCTTCTGTCTGTCAAATTCAGTGAAAGATGGCTAGAAAGAAATGTTATTGTGAATAGTGGGGATGATGAGGAGCAAAGCAGTCATATGGGTCTTCTTTTCCATATCCAACAAACAAACAAACCAACACAGAGACACAGACACACACATCTCTAAACTCCAAAATCGTTTGACCTCAAGCGTTTTTTTGGACTTGGTACATAACCCCTTCTTCTGTAAATCAAAATTACTGTCCATGCTGTTGGAGTATCAGAGATGACGTTTTATGTGTAAGCATAATTTAACTATTTGTCATCTAGATGAATAAAAATTACATGCAGTATACTAATATAAATAAAATAACTGACATGCAAGTCATGGCAGTGAACTTTGACTTAGCTAACACCCTTTACAGTGTAATTTTATCTACTAGACAACTGCATTTTGGCATTTTAAATTTAAAATTAAACATTGGAAGGAGAAGGAGGTTAACTGTACTTTAATTTCCCAGCAATACAAATCACTACAGAATAATAACATGAATTCAGGTAATGCACAACACGAGGTCTGAACCCTGACTTGTATTTAACTTTGCTGACCTTTTGCTTAGAACTGCACATTACCACTCCACCTACTATATCTCTCTGTGCAGATTTTTTGTTTTTATTTCTAAAGTTACTGCTTTTGCAGACAATCTCTGGACCAAGGATGTTTGATTCAAGAGTTTACTCACTTACAATGCTAATGCAGAAAAGCAGTATGTTCTGATGAAGACACAAAATAAATTAACATCTTCCTTATCATGGCTTTTTTTCACATTTTAATCCCATTGTCAAGGATGTTCCCATTCAAGAATGTCTTGGGCAAGTGAGTTTGCCCCACTCAAAACCACAACTTAATAGTTACTTTGATGTTTACCTTAAAATACAGTGGTCAGCCAGACAGTGTAAATGTTTCTCCTGCCATTGAGTAGGTCAGTAAGATAAATATAGGAGAAATTCTCTGCCTCTCTGTTACTTTTTACTGTAGGGATTTGCATTATTGATATTACTCTCTCTCCCTAAGTCACAAATCACTTATTTCATTCAAATTTGCAAATGGGTTGCTCAGACTAATCAGTCCCAAACCAACAATTCAATCACTGATACTGAGATAAATTCATCAGCCTCATATGCTGAGCCGAAAAAATTCCCAGCTTGCACAAGATAAATGTATCCTAAAGTGGCTATAAAGTTGAAAATGTGATATTTTCATATCTTATATTACAAAGTAACATAGTATCAAACAGACTTCCTTACTCTTTAATTAAGTTACATTTAATTTTAATAAGGGTATCCTAGAAAAACACCTGGACTCAGATGGACAGTGTCTTCCTCATACTGTGAAAATTCTGTACAGCTGGCTCTACCCAAGTAAAATGTTAGTTGGGATGCTGTGATGAAGAGGAATGCAGATCTTTTTCTTCCCAGCATCTTCCTGCCCCCTTTTCCAGTGTCTGAACAATAAAGGTGAACTGAATGTCTGTGCTGGGCAGGGCATGTGCTCTCAGTGTTCCAGTCATTCATGGGAGGGAAGAGTTTGGTTAACTCCCTCTTTTCTGTGCAGCTGTGTCTCCCTGAAGGAAGGGTTTTCATCTTCACATGGAGACAGACAAAATCCCTTTGCAAAAGGGGTGGTAAAGGCACCCATTGTAGTCAGGTTTGAATGCATTCTATGCAGACATTATGCAAATACATCAATTCCTTCTGCCTCTGGTACTGATGAAGGTTGCACTCTCTGGAGGAGCAATCTAGAGGAAACTCATGAAAGAAACCCTTTTGGCATATTCCATCAACAAAGTTTTGATCTTCCATATGGAAATAAGTATTTCTGAAAGTAGGTTCCAAATAGATAAAACATTTTGATTACTTATGCTAAGTCATGGCAGAAAAGTGGCAACCAAAGAGATCAGATGAAGAAACCCATACTTGCAGTGCTAAGTGAGAAGAGATGGGTTTCACCAGTTCATAGATTAAATTTGCCTGGCATATTTAATGTCAAGCTCTTAATTTTCTTATTTAGCATTTCTTATATCTCAAGGCCCACGGATAATGTTTGATGACACTGGCACATGAAGATACAACAGTATTAATGAAACATTTAGAAGGAAGAAGATTGCCAGGATTGTTCTGAAGTGTTTATAGTAAACTATACTGATTTTTATTGAATCATTAGGACTGACTGTGTTAGAATTGGCCTGTTAAAATCCATGACTCTGTTCAAGGAACTTTTAATAGTTTCAGGCCTAATATTTAAAAAAGAAGTAAAATTAAAAGCATGAATGATATGTACTTTTAAAAAGGAAAGAATGAGATCTAGTTATACATATATTTCAAATGGGAAAAAAATAATTCTCTTCCATTTGGTAAGAGTTAACTGTAAATATTATTGAAAAAACTGCTGCTGGTTTTGACTTCTCTAAAGAGAAAGAGAATTTGAAACCATATAATTTACTTTCAATGTTTCAAAAATAGACTGACTGAAATTCATTTTAAGGAAGAATATTTTACCCATACACTAAAACCTTGGAGTACATTGTCTCCTATATGTATTTGTGATACCCTCAGCAGCATGATTTGAACATACATGATGGATCATATGACCTTTCCTAAGCTTATGTCTTAATAAAAATGGTGCTTGATAGAATGTCAGCTGAACTGACCCCCCAGAGATAAAAAACTCCCTCCCCATCCCTTTTCCCAGTTCTCATTAGTCTTATTTATCATTTCCATCTGGCTATGTTTGGGTTTGTCTCATATGGGCAGCTTTGCAAGTATAGAAGGGGAACATGGATATTATCCCACTTGGTGTTTCCTGATTTTTTTCTTTCCTTTTACTTCAGGTACACATTTGTATATGTGTGTATCAAAGGAATTGCACTTTAAAGCACTCTTTCAAAGGAGAAATATCACCCTAAGACAAACATGAGCACCTAAAGTCTTTGAAATGATAGATTCAGAATACTAAAGGGCTTATGGAATAATGATTTAGTGATGTAAATGGAAGTGTTGGTAGCACGATCCTTGAAAAATGAATAACATCCACTTCCTGCAATGACTCCTC